>NW_027206247.1:0-277500 GCF_024711535.1 Dipodomys merriami
CATAGAACTCCCCTATGACATAGGAATCCCACTTTTGGGCATTTACCCAAAATATCACAAACAAGACGGTACTAAAACTATCAGCACAATTATATTTATTGCAGCATTGTTTAAGATAGCTAAGATATAGAACCAACCCCGATGCCCCTCATCAGATAAATAGATCAAGAAAATGTGCTATTTGTACCAATGAAATTCTATGCCTCCATAAGAAAGAATGGCATCGCCCAATTTGTTAGAAAATGGAAAGACTTGGAAAAAAATTAAGTGAAGTAAGCCAGGTCCAAAGAAACATAGGTCCCAGGGTTTCCCTAATTTTAATAACTAATATATGTTTGGAATAAGCAGAAAAGGTCAAAATCTATGCACATATGACCAGATAAGATGATGTTAAGGGAAATGAACGCCCAAATAGGAACACAAGTTTTTTTTTTCTTACTATTGTTTCGAACGTACTTATAACAGTCTCTGTGTTTTTTTGTTTCTTTATATGTTCCTCCCTCATGCTATAACCCCTGTTTTCACTGTATTTGAATTTGGTGTGCCCACCTCTTGTATATACGCTCCTCTAATTTGTGAAGAGGAAGGAAAAAATAATGCTTAAGTAGGGATTCAGGTTGACCCATTGTAACAATGAGATGCACAAGAAACTATGGTGGAAAATGAACTTTACAATTTAGGCAGGGGAAGAGGGGAGGGGAGTTTACTTGTAGAGGTTGGAGGGAAGGGACGGTAGAGGGAAAATAAAGGAGGAGGTAACAATCCTTTTTAAGAAATGTACTCATTACATGCTCATGTAAATGTGACCTCTCTGTACAGTATTTTTAAAATAAAAAAGTATGAAAATGTTCTGAGATGGGAGAGTTTATTTCCTTTATTTTACTCATACAATATGGCTAACAAAGAAATTAATGCAAAAAACTGATATCAAGGTATTTTGAATGAATGTGTGTGTGTGCACGTGCACATGTTCTCATGCACTTCCATGTATGTTGGTGTGCTCACAGTTTGAAAAAAGGGCTTCAAAGTCTTGCTAGGCCTTTCCTCTCTAGATTGGTGAGCTACTATATGAGCTACATCTCCATTCCTGGCCCTTTGCTAACTCATTGAAATTTTTGAAAAAATAATCTCATGAATTTATTTTGCCCTGATTGGCTTCCACTGCTATCCACAGTTCTCTGGCTCCTGAGTAAATATGCCGAGTAGTTAGGATTACAGGTGTGATCAACCAGCACAAGGCTTTCAGAGTAATTTTAAAAGTAGAAGAAAGTTTACTTCACAGGGGCCTGTTTTATCATCTCCTACTTTTAAAGCATTTTGGAGTGATTATTTGTGAATTTTTTTTTCGTTTTTTTGGATTCTTAAGAAAGTAAGTGATGATATTTAAAAGTTTAGTACTTTATAAATTGGAACCTGGAAAAATGGGACAGAATATATTTGTCTTTCTTATAAGCTCAGCTCTGTGCATGATAACCCAATGTCACCTACATAGTCTGTGTTGAAGACAAAATGTAACAGAAAACAATCACCATGGGCAATAATTGCTATGGTATTATTTCTTGAACAATATGAATATTGAATTGAGAGTGTAAGAGAATGGAGAGATTTTACCTACCTTTTGTTTATTGCTGAAAGACTTTTGGAAACTTTGACTCATTTTCTTCCTCACAGTGCGTGTTTGGGCCATGCACTTACTGCCTTTAATTACAATTTTTCCCAACACTAAAATGGTGATAACATTAGCATTATAGAAAATGTTATCTTAAGAATTAAGGAAAATAAAACTTGTGAAATACTTAACATAAACTTCCATGAATGAGTTCTGAGTTTAGCCAGCAGTTTTTTTTTTAAATACTAAAAAGAATGTGATAAGTATTACAGAAACCATTGCATATAGTGAGCAAACAGAAGTAATGTTATCTATTGACCATACTCTTCTTCCAAGGAAGCCAGGTGGATTATTTCTCATGCTGTAAATCAAACTGGTTATCTTATGTCTTGATAGTGTAAAAATATCAGGGACAAAATAATGAAGGAATGTTGTAGACTGGGTGAAGTTCATATGAAAATGTGCAAAACTGATAAAACTTCAAAGTATCTGAACATTATTTGGTGTTTTACATTATTTAAGGTACATTGAAAAGTTAAGAAAGACCTAAAAGAATGGATTCTCTTTTCGATGTCCTATCATCGGTTCTTGGATGAACACTTTCCTCATTCTTGTAAAGGCATCATCAGATGAGGGGAAGTATATTATTTTTTGTTTGCTTCTGTCCATTTATTCTTCATTTGAAATCTGAACTACTTGAGACTGAAAGAAAACAAGGAAATTAGACACGCAGTCTTTGGAAAAAACAATCATTGTGAAATAAATAAAATGCATACAGCCTTATAAAAGGTCTGACTAAAGTGAGTTATATAGTCTCAAGCATAAACAGAAAATGATTAAGCAATATCATGTTATTTAAAATTGAAAATGTTAGGAGTTGCTTAATATTGTTGCTTTCTAATATCTTGAATTAATTATTGATTTTGTATTGAAAGATTAAAGATGATATTAACAAGAAACTTGATTAAAAGTGTACAAAAGTTCTGAATAGACATGTTCTCCTTAAAGCCCTGAAAATTTACAGTGGGTTTACAAAGTTATTTAATACCACTTCTATGCTGGTTTAATTCTTTTTGAGCAGAAGTCATTACAGAAATGTAATTCAAAATTACTATGATACTACTTCATAATTATTGTAACTGTAAGGTCAGTTCCTGGATGGCGAGCAGACTCCACCCTCCTCACAGCAAAGTCTCCACCTTGTATCTGCGTTTGGCAACTGGGACACCTGGAAGAGGTCACATCTGAATTTGATGTGCCCACAACTTTCTCTGCCCATACCATAGATAAGGCCTAGCCCAGGCCCAGAAGCTCTCTCTGCTTTTCTAGCTCTTTCTCAGCTCTCTTCTCTGTCCTCTCTCTCTCTGTTCTTTTCTAGCTCTCTCTGCTCTCTCACTATTCTCTCTCTCTGCTCTCTCTCTGTTCTTTTCTAGCTCTCTGCTTTTTTCTAACTCTTTTCTAGCTCTTTCCTCTCTCTTTCCCAGCTCCCTCTCTTTCCCAGGCCTTTCCCAGGCACGTGGAGTGCCAACCTTGCCTGGTCCCAGCAGGTCTACTGAATAAACCTACCCAGTACCTGAATACTGCGTGCGTGGTGCTGTTCTTACTCAGCTACCTCATTTTAAAAACCTAACAGTAACTTTTATCAAAAAAATCAAAGGAATCAGGTGTGGTGGTAAAGGCTTTTAACTCCAAGCATTTAGGAGGTTGGATTTAAGTCTAAGGCCAGTCTGGAGTACTGAAAAGAATAAAAACCTGCCCTTTATTACCTTTTAACAAAGGTAATAATGCTGAGAGTGTGGAGAAAAGGAAATTTTCTACACTCTTCAACAAAATGCAGGTTAGTATTCTCCTTGTAGAAAGTAATATGCAGCTTTCTAAAGAACTCCAAAGTTGAAATATAATCTGCCCCAACATATATGTGCAGTTCATTGTAATCATCATTCACAACAGCCAAGATATAAATCGAAGTTCAGTGTTCAACTACAGACTAATAAAGCAACTGTGGTACATGCACAAATATCTTTTTCTGTTTCATCCTTAAAATAGCAAGTGACTTCTCCCATTAGCGACAACTTACAATGACCTGAAAGATGTATTCTTTTTTTTTTTTTTTTTTTTTTTTTTTTGTCTGTCATGGGGCTTGAACTCTGGGCCTGGGCGCTGTCCCAGCTCTTCAGCTCAAGGCGAGCGCTCTACCACTTGAGCTACAGCGCCACTTCCGGTTTTCTGGTGGTTTATTGGAGATAGGAGTCTCACGGTCTCTCCTGCCCGGGCTGGCTTTGAACCGCGTTCCTCAGATCTCAGCCTCCTGAGTAGCTAGGATTACAGGCGTGAGCCACCAGCGCCCGGCTGAAAGATGTATTCGAAATGAAGAAAAATGTAGTCTGCTGATCTTTGTAAACACACACACACACACAAACACACACAAACCAACATCAAAAATTAAGACAGAAATTTTTAACAAGTAAAGCAACGTGGAATTGTTGGGACATTTAGGTCACAATGTTGAAGATAGTAGATATACAGAATGAATCAGTATAGAGTTGTAATGTACAACATGAGGATACAGGAGACAACACTGGCCTTACATGGTTTCCCTGATTTGCAATATCTAGTATATGTCTGAGTCAAGCAGAAAAGGTCAGATAAGGTGATGTTAGGGAAATGAACCCTAAGATATGTATTCTTTTTTTTTCTTTCATGCGATTGTTTCTAACACATTTATAAGACTATTTCATTGTTGTTTGTATGTTCCTTCCCCACAGTATAACCCCTGCTTTCACTGTATTTGATGTCGGTATAATTTGTGGAGGGGTAGGGGAAAAACAAATCGTTTAAATAGGGATACAGGTGGACCCATTGCAACAATGAAATGTACAAGTCGTTATGTCGAAAATGAACTTTACAATTTTTGTGGTGGGGGGAAGCGGGTAGGATTGGGTGGGGGGCGGAGGGAAGATGGGAAGGGGTGGGAAGGGGAAACAAAGGAGGAGGCTACAATCTTGTTAAGAAATGTACTCATTATCTTGCCTGTGTAATTGTAATCCCTCTGTACAGTATTTTCACAACTAAAAAAAAGAAATGAATGAAGCTAAGTAAGTAGGAGTTGTTCTTATGAGTAGGGGTTGCTCTTTTTGTTGTGCTTCCCTCAGTAATGGATAAGATGAACATAATGTTGCATGCTCAATATAGAACAAAATGTCAAATTAAAATACATGATATTATCCTTGGTGTAAACTAATTATTGCAAATAAAGGAAACCACGGGACCTATGTTTCTTTGTTTAGTTTACTTCACTTAATATGATTTTTTCCAAGTTCTTCCATTTCCTTAAAAATGAGATGGTACCTTTCTTTCTGATGAAAGCATAGTATTACATGTACGTATATCTCTCTGGTGTGTGTGTGTGTGTGTGTGTGTGTGTGTGTGTGTGTGTGTGTGTGGTGTGTGTGTTTCACTTTCTTGATCCATTCATCTACTGAGGGGCATCTGGGTTGATTCCATATCTTAACTAGGGTAAATACTACTGTGATAAACATAATTGGGCTGGTAGCTTTAGAGTGGCCTTGTTTGTGGTCACTAGGGTAAATGCCCAGAAGTGTGATTACTGGGTAATATGGGAACAGTATTGTGTACATCAAGGATAATATTAATAGTTGAGCAGAATAGCTCAATAGCTATGTACATATGACTCTATAAGAACAACTTTTTGTTGTTCTTAATGTACTACGTGATTTGTTTTTATCCTTTTGTGTTTTCCCCACCTATGGTTTATCGCCAGAAGTCACTGTATTTTAATCTGATGCCCTGGGTATTGTAAATATGTTGATTTGAACTTGGGAATGGAAAGAGAAAAAACAAAATGGTGAGACAAAGGTCAAATGAGTAACCTATGCAACTGTCATACTCACAAGACAATATGTTGGAAATAATCTTGGGGGGGGCGTTGGGAGGGAAGAAGGTAAAAAATTGGAGAAGGGGTAACAAGTTAGAAAAGAAATGAATTCCTTGCCTTACTTGTGTAAGTATAACCCCTCTGTACTTTACCTTAACAATAGAATTTAAATAAAAAATAAAATATATGAGAGCAGCAATAAAGGAGATAGGAAAGGGGGAAATACTGTAGTACAGTGCAGTAAAACAGCTGTGGAGATCAGAAATTTTACTTTTACATAGGAAGGAATAAACTAGCACACAGATTTTCAGCCTCATGTCAGTAATTAAAAAGGGAAAACAAAATGCACAATCAGCAAACCAATATAGATAATATAGAAAATTAAGCAAGTTGAAGGGATGACTTGGACCAAGAATAACAAATGACACAATTAGGTAACAAATAACAAGCTGGTAAGTTTAAAAAGTATTACCCGCCGGGCGCTGGTGGCTCACGCCTGTAATCCTAGCTACTCAGGAGGCTGAGATCTGAGGATCGCGGTTCAAAGCCAGCCCGGGCAGGAGAGACCTTGAGACTCCTATCTCCAATAAACCACCAGAAAACCGGAAGTGGCGCTGTAGCTCAAGTGGTAGAGCGCTCGCCTTGAGCTGAAGAGCTAAGGGACAGCGCCCAGGCCCAGAGTTCAAGCCCACAACCGACAAAAAAAAAAAAAAAAAAAAAAAGTATTACCCATAATTCTATTAAATGTTGTTTACATCACAATTTGTTAGCACTATAATTCAAATCACAGTTAAATAATATATCATTTTTATAATGGTATTTATTTTTGATTTCTTAATATTGAATGTTTAATATATAATTTTAATTTTAGCAGCTATAGAAAAGAAGAAAGTTAAACTAATTTTAATGATATATTTCATGAATTGTAAAACTGAGAAACATTAGAATTTATACAAATAATTTATCATTATTATTTTATTTCTGTGAATTAATGTAATAATTCAAAGTGTATTCTACACTTAACACTCATCTTAACATCAAATAATAAATTATTGCACATGACTCGGTTTTCGGGTAAGGATTCAGAACTGTGGTAAAATTCACACCACACAATACACGAGGGAATGACCCCTCTCATCTTGTTTAAGTTGTGGAAATTTGATTTCTACATGAATGTTAAATTCCTGTCTAGGTGACATTTATACAAGTATATACAATTACATGCATGAGGAGTACTTCAGATGATACTTAAAAGTCATATTTATTAATTAAATTTTTATGATTTTGTACCAAATAAATAATTATAGAGAGACTGAATTTCTGATTAGATGATGGTGCATGTGGGCCAGATTATGCATATTGAGGCTTCTTTTATATTCCTGATATTGTTTCTACAGTTGGATTTAATTTTCCTTAACTGGGTTAAGTGTATTATATTGGATATATGAAAGTAATTCTTTGCCATTAATCCTTTGCCAGTTGTCTAATACTAATATAATTTATCCATGAGTTAGAAGTAATGGAAATAACAACAGATATAAGCAAGATAAATCAGTCTGAAATAGAAAAGTATTTTCACCTTTATTTTGATAGCTGGTCCTCTTTTACACTACAGAATATTCTTGGGAAAATGTGCTCCAGGATGGCCACAACTGCAGAATATTATGGTTTGATCTATCATAGAAGAAGGAAGGATGGGGAACCTCCCTTCCAAAAGTCTGCTCCCAGGGATGTGATCTGCTTTATGGTGGTTACTTGAAAATGAACATTTTTCACAGTCAACCTTGAAAAGCCATCTTGATAGACCATTTCTGTAAGTGGATTACTACAGAGTTATTCATGGCTTTGTAAGGATGCCAAATTGCCTCATTTTGATACAATTTAACAGGAATTTAGTCACCAGTTCTTTGTATCTTTCAGGGAAAAACCAGTTGACTCTAGGCCAGGGAAGCACTGGGGCCCAGAGAAGCTACTACCTTGAATAGTAATCCTAGACCTCTAAAACTAAACATACACAAACATACACACACACGCACACACACACACACACACACACACACACACACACACACACACAAATCAAACAACCAAACAAACAAAAAAATTCCAGTTAGTACAGCCAATCAGGTCTGCTATCACAACCTACTTAAAGTCAGGCAAAAAAAGAGAAGCTGAGAGTTATTTAGATGATAACTAATATATTTTTTATGAGGCAGACTGAAATGAGACCCCAGAAAGAGGGTCAGGAAAACTGATCAGAGAGACTAAAATTGGTCACACAAAGATTGGAAAATAAAATTCCTTGCAGAACAAATAAATCATAGTAAGCCTGCACATATAAGAACAAGACAGCAGACCAAATTCCAGAAATGCACATTTACTTAGAGGTCAGCTTAATGAATTATCAATGGAAATATTTGAATTCTTAAATATTTGACAACATGTGGAAGAAGGCTGAAGAGAAAGAAAATGCCATCACTCTGTTAGGAGGTCCAAGATCACATTAGGAAGTAATCAAGCACAGATTTGTAATAAAAAGAGTAAATAATTATTCCAAATGAGGGCTTCATTAGTTTTGATCTAACAGTTCTTGATGTAGGTGCTAGCAATTACCATACAATTGATCCAGTCCCACAGCTGAGTTAATACTGACTGCAGTATTCCCACATGAAGGAAAAGAGAAAATTTAAAAATGTCTGATGAAATGAGTAGAGGGTGAAGTGTTCTAATAGTGATATCTAGGTTTAGACACAAGTGATGAGGTCGATTTTCTTTTCTAAAAATCCCCCATTTTTAGCCTGGTGCCAGTGGCTCACAGCTGTAATCTTACCTACTCAGGAAGCTTTGATCGGAGGATGGCGGTTCAAAGCCAAGTTAGGCAGGAAAGTTCCTGAGACTTATCTCCATTTAACCACCAGAAAACAAGAGGTGGCACTGTGGCTCAAAAGGTGGAGCACTCACCTTGACTTGAAGAGCTCAGGGACAGTGTCCAAGTCCATACTTCAAGCCCCTCGACCAACAACAAAAATCTCCCTTTTCTTGGACGGCCTACATCTTTTCCTAACATTCAACAAAGAAGCCATTTTATCAACCACTACATTTAAGTCCTATTCTAGCTACTGCAAATAGAATGATTTGGTATCCTATGTCAAAAGTTCATATTTGCAGAAACAAATAACAACAGTGGTAAGTTTTTTTTTTCCAGTCCTTGAACTCTGGGCCTGGGCCCAGAACATGGTTATGCTGGTAGTTTTCATATGAGCTTGTTAGTTATTTATTGGATTCCTGCCAATGAGGGTAATTACTGGGTCTAAAGGGAGATGTATGTTTAGTCTTTTCAGGAAACTCCGTACTGCATTCCACAGTGGTTGAACAAGTTTAGTTTCCCACCAACAGTGTAATACAGTTCCCAATTGGTTACATCCATGCCAGCACTTTCTATTGCTAGTTTTCTTGATAATGGCCATTCTAATTGGGATGAGGTAGAATCTGTCTTGTTTACTTGTAGATTTGTGGGCACCTTCTAGCTACCATGAATGAATCCATGAAATCTATATTGCTCAGAGTCTGCATTCCTTTCTCTTTTCTCTTATTTTTATTAAGAAGATCTGTTTTAATGCTTATCAAAGAATTCTCTTTCTTTGGTGAGTCCCTATGTGATTTTGGGAAGTGTGTAATTCTATCTTCATAGAATGTGTTTGATAATTCCCTTTCCTTTTCCATTCCATTGAAGAGTTAGACCTGCATATTGTATGTTCTCCGCAGGCCTTAATTTCATGGTAAATTCATTGAATCCTAGCTTTTTCTGGAATGGGAAGTGGTTTATTGACATTTAATATTCATTACTTCTTATGTGTTACTTCTTGCTTCAGATTCAGTATAGGAAAGCATCAATTTGTCCAGGATTCTCCAGATTATTGGCATAAGGTTTTCAAAGTACTCTCTTATAACAGTCTCAATTTTGCTTATATCTGTTGTGTTGTCTCATTTTTGTCTCTAATTTTCTCTATTTGAGTGAGTCCTCTTATTTTTTTTATTATGAAAGTGATATAAAGAGGGTTCATTAGAGTTACATAAGTAATGAGTACTTTTTTTTAAGTGTTAACACTTCCCCATTTTTTCCTGCTTCCCCCAAGCCTGACATCCCACTCCACCAAAGTTGTAAAGTTAATTTCTAACATGGTGTCTAGTGTATATCACTTTTGCTTTGGTTAATCTTTGTGCCACCATTTCTGTGATTTTTCTCCCCTTTCTCCAAATCAGATAAACATGTATAAGACAAAGCGTACAGAAATAAAAAACAGTGAGTACAAGGAATAAACCAAAGGGTAAAAAATAAATATAAATAACCCAAAACAGCTCACTATACAATCATCTTGTATACATTTCTTGGAGCTCATTTCTATAAGCATCATTTTATATGGTGATATGCATATTGCTTTTGAGCAATTGTGAATATTGTAGACATATTCTATTGTTTCCAAAGGAGTGAAAATCAGTGGCCTATGATTCTTTGGATCTTGCTTGTTTGACTTATTATATTTTCGAAGTGATTCCATTTCCTTACAAATGGGGCAATGCCATTCATTCTGATGGAAGCATAGAGTTTTGTTGTGAACGTATATGACATTTTCTTGATCCCTCATTGCTGGGTCATAAGGGAGGTCTATTGAGGAACATCCATACTTCTTTACAGAGTATTTGAACAAGTTTACATTTTCACCAATACTGTAGTAATGTTCCTTTTTGGTCACATCCCGACCAGCCCAGCATCTGTTATTTTTAGTTTTCTTCATAATGGTCACTCTAACTGGGGTGAGGTGGCAGCTCAATGTTGATTTGATTCGCACTTCTTTTATGGCCAGAAATGTTGCATATTTATTCATGCGTCTATTGGCCATGCATATTTCTTCTTCAGAGAAGTCTCTCTTTAAATCTTTAGCCCACTTATTAAGAGAGTTGTTATTTCTTGAGGATATGTTTTTATTTGCGGGGGAGTTAACTTTTGGGGCTCTAAATATATTGAGATATGAGGACATAGTGTGTTGCAGAGCAAGTAAAGATCTTCTCCCAATCTGCTGCCTTTTTATTTACTTATCTATATAAGTTATCTTCTTAGTCAGACTTGGTATTGTTGTGTCAAGTCTGTTAATTTATTGAAAAAACCAACTCTGTTTTTTTTATTCTTTCTAAGTTTTATTTTGTCTTTATTTATTTATTTCTGATTTTTTTTTTTTACATTTGTTTCTGTCTACTGCTTTGGGTTATGGCTTGCTCCTGTTTTCAAGGAGTTTGAGGTACATAATTAAAATATTTATTTGAGATTTCCCCAATTGCTTGAAGTAGGCACTCAGAGCAATAAATTTTCCACTTACTACTGCATTTCCTGTGTCCCAGAGAAACTAGTATTTTATGTGTTCATTTTTGTTAAATTCCAGAAACTTTCAGTTCTTTTCTAATCCCTTCAGTGTCCCACTGGTCATTCAACAACGTGTTATTCAGTCTTCATGGGTTTTACTTTTTTTTTTGCTTTAGCTGTTTAATTCTAAGTTTATTCTGTTACAGTCTGACAAGATATGGGAATTCAATTAATTTTTCTTTCAATTTGGACAGAATTTCTGAGTGACATAGGATATGTTCTATTTTGGATAATCTTCCATGAGCTGCTGTGAAGAATGTATATTCTGATGATGGTCGTATATTCAGTAGATGTCTGTTAGGGCTAGGTGGTCAATGTAGTAATTTAAGTCTGTAGTTTCTTGGTTGAGTTTTTCCTGGATGGTTGGTCATTCATGGATGACAATGATGTGTTGAGATGTGTTTTTAGGTTAAGTAGTATTTGGTTGATGATGTTTAGACATATTGTATCCTCCTAATTGAGTGTTGTCTTTATCAATATGTAATGTCTCTTTGTACTAATTTTAATTTAATTCTACTTTATCTTATGTTAGTAATTCTACTGCAGCCTGTTTATGGTGTCCATTTGCTTGAAAATTTTCCTTCCAGCCTTTCAGTTTCAGTATGTGTTTGTTTTTGTCAATAAAATATGTCTCTTGTAGATGCTAGATGGATATGACGTGTTTTTTGATACCACTATTTAATCTATGTCTTCTATTTGGAAATTTGAATCCACTGATGTAGAGAGTTAAGACTGAGAATTGCCTGATAAGTCCTGCTATGTTATACATTTGCTGTTAGGAGCTGTGCTTCATCTACTCTCTCTGATAGGGAGCATTTTACATAATCAGTTGATGTTCTACCTGATCTTCTCTATGTAGGATATATTTGATTAACTTCTATCCTGCTGATTTGGTAGAGATACATTGCTTTAAGTTGCTTTGTAATGAAATATTTTTATATTTCCTTTAAATATAAAGGAGTTTGGCTTGGCCCCGTATTAACGATTGTTAGATGTTTACCTTTAATGTTTGTCATATATCATGCCAGGCTCTCTTTTTGCCATATCAGCTAAAAAATCTGTAATTTATCTCACTGTATATCCTTTATAAATAATCAGTCTTTTCTCTGTAGCAGCTTTAAGAATCCTTTCCTTGATCTTTAATGATCCTCTAATGGATTATGATGTAGTGGTTGCTTGTTCAGTTCTAGAATTCTATGTTTGGTATTCTAAAGGTTTCTCTTTTCTGAATGAGCCTATCTCTCTGGATGCTCGGCATGTTCTCTGCTATATTTCTGTAATATGTTTCCCATCCATTTAGTTTCCTGCTCTTCTCATTCTTGATACCTATCTACCCGAAATTTGATTTCTAACTGAGTCTTGTACTTCTGGCAATATCATTTCTTGTAGGGAGCCAGGGTAAACGCCATTACAAGATGGCGCCCACTCCCTTGCAGCTTTGAGGTAACCACTCCCTTTCAGGCGGTGCTTGGCGGGACGGTGGGTCCTGGGCTTTGCGCATGCGCGAGCCACGTAGAGTCCCCAGCCAATCCCGTGGCACCTGGTGACGGTGAAAGGCAGACGACCAATGATAGAAAGACCCGTGTTCCTATTCCCGATATAAGTGGCCATGTTTCGGGTGCACTCTCTCTCGCGCTCAAGCTCTCCCATCAACTAAAAGGCTCTCCAATAAAGCGTGATCTGAGAAGACTCCTGGTGTGGTGTTCGTTCTTCCTCGCTGGTCGAGAAGGCGCGCGCCGCAAAGTGGTGCCGAAACCCGGGACCCGTGCGAGAGGCCGAACCGGAGCCAGAACTCAACACATGGAGAGGGGATGTCGGTAAGTATCCCCTGGTATGCTGTTCACTGTAGATTTAGATATTTATTGGTTGCTTGCATTGCTTCTTCCTTTGTGGCTTGTCTTTTTGATGGTGCACACTTGCCTCGAGGAGGGAGGGTTTGATTTAATCCAGGAAGGATGCAAAGTACTAACACAGCATCAGGATAGTCTATCAGAGTCAGCATCCAGTAATGGGGAGGAAAATAGGCCTAAAAGAAAAAGGGAAAAAAGACAAAAGGATCCTAAAGAATTAAAGCAGGAGGGACTGCAGCCCTCACAAAAGGGGAAGGGTCTTAGGGAGGAGGGGGTCTCAAGGAGACCCCTATGCCCTTCTTTAAAAGCAAACTGGTTCTCAGCCCTACATGTGGAAGGGCGGGACCAAGAATGCAGTGATCTTGTGAGTGACTCAGAGGAAGAAATGTTAGAGGAGGAGGGAGAACAGCTCGATCCAGCTGATAGTGAAGAGTTAGAAGAGGCTGCGGTGGAGTGTGAGGCAGACAGATATGGGGGGTGGCGCCCCCTAGGGGTAGGAGTACCGCAGCAGCCAGGAAGAGGAAAAGGAGCTGGCCCTCACCCGTCGGCCCCCCGGGCGTTCCCCCCGGCGGGGCAGAGTCACTTTATAAAAGGGAGCACCTGGTCGTGGTTAACAGCAGCTTTCCCAATCTTTGAGAATCCCATTACGAATGAGAGAATTCTTGAGCCGGTTTCCTACTCCCAGTTAAAAGATTTAGTTGAGGCAGTCAGGACTTATGGGGTGACAGCCAATTATACCACTGCCTTGCTTCGAAGGCTAACTATTAATGCTATGACACCTATGGATTGCTTTGAAGTGGCCCGTACTTGCCTTAATCACGGGCAGTTCCTTGATTTTCGGTCAATTGTACAAGATAAAGCTCAAGCCCAATATAGACAAAATGTCCATGATGGGTACCCGGAGTGGACGGTGGACATGCTTCTCGGGCAGGGACCCTACACGGTAGACCAGACAGGATATCCCTTTGAAGTATACCGCCAGGTAAACGAGATCTTTTACAAGTCCTGGTGGGCCCTCCCAAACAAGGGAGAGATGGCTGGAAATCTAACAAAAATCATGCAGGCCCCTAATGAGCCATTTTCTGATTTTGTTGCCCGTATGCTAGAGACAGCCGAGCGGGTGTTAGGAAATCTGGAAACAGCCATGCCATTTGTACTGCAAAATATTTTTGAACAAAGCACCAAGGAATGTCAGAGGGCAATTACCCCAGTAAGAACTCAAAGCCTAGAAGCTTGGTTAAAAGCCTGTAGAGAAGTAGGTGGCCCCCTGACCAATGTGGGGATGGCGGCTGCTGTCTTGTCGGCTGCCGGGGCCGCAAAAGATAGTAAAGGAAAAGGGTGTTTCCGGTGTGGTCAGTTGGGACATTTTAGACAACAGTGCCCACAAAATGGTGGTCCTGCGCAAAACGTACCCAGGCCGCCAAGGACTCCAGGAGTGTGTCCTCATTGTAAAAAGGGAAAGCATTGGGTCAACGAGTGCAGGTCAGTTAGAGACATCAATGGACATTTTATCCCCCAAATTACTCCAAACGCTGATTCGGAACCAGAGCCAAAAAACGGGAAGGAGGGCCCTCGTCCCCAGGGCCCGAAAATTTACGGGGCATTTCAGACTCTGGTTCCCGGACAGCACCCGCAACATCCCCCCAGCCAAAGAGAGCAACCTCAGACTCCGCAGGGTTGGACCTCTGTGCCAACTCTGGACGGGTATTAACACAGCAGATGGGAGTCCAGATTGTGGAGACAGACATGACAGGACCCCTAGATGAAGGCACTGTAGGAATAGTTTTAGGACGCTCCTCCTCCACAATGAGAGGATTAATAATTTTCCCGGGAGTGATTGACCCTGACTATACGGGGACTATCAAGGTCCTCTGTCATGTCCCCCATGGAGTGGTGTCCATTTCTCCCGGGGATAGAATTGCACAGCTCCTGCTTTTGCCTTCTCTTCATGGCAACTTCCCTGCTAAGGAGATAGAGAGAGGAGATAAAGGGCTAGGCTCCACTGGAGTCGACCTTACATGCCTGTCCATAACTTTAGACCAAATACCCATGCTAACTCTCCAAGTGGAAGGGAGAAAATTTGAGGGACTGGTGGATACAGGGGCAGATCGAAGCATCATCCAAAGAGGGGAGTGGCCAAAGCAATGGCCAACTCAGAAATCCTCCCAGACCTTACAAGGCATGGGCTATGCCGATGCCCCACAGTTAAGTGCAAAAGAATTGACTTGGAAAAAAGACGAAGGCCAAGTTGGAAAAATGCAGCCATTTGTGGTAGACGTCCCTGTCAATCTTTGGGGAAGAGATGTGCAGCAACAGCTAAAGCTAACTTTAACTAATGATTATACTGAGGCCAGTCAGAATATGATGAAACAGCAAGGATTTGTGCCAGCCTTGGGGCTTGGTCGGCGTCTCCAAGGACGCAAGGAGCCGATAGAGCCACTTCCTAAACAGGACAGGAAGGGTTTGGGTTTTTCTTAGGGGCCTCTGAAAACAAAGTTTCCACTGAAGGTGCGGTACCCATACCTTGGTTAACACAAAAGGCGTTGTGGGTTCCTCAGTGGCCCCTCTCTCGAGAAAAATTGGAAGCGGCTCAAACTCTTGTCCAGGAACAGCTGCAGCTGGGGCATGTTGAGCTTTCAGTGTCATCTTGGAATACCCCAATTTTTGTGATTAGAAAGGCCTCCGGAAAATGGAGATTATTACATGATCTTAGAGCAGTAAATGCCCAGATGCAAATTATGGGACCCATCCAAAGGGGACTTCCATGGCTCTCTGCGCTACCTCGAGAGTGGCCTATTTTAGCTTTAGATATTAAGGATTGCTTTTTTTCCATACCTCTTTTTGAAAAGAATAGGGAGCGCTTTGCCTTTACTTTGCCCTCTGTTAATTATGAAACCCCGGATGCTCGCTATCAGTGGAAAGTTCTCCCCCAAGGGATGGCTAATAGCCCAATAATTTGTCAATTGTTCGTAGGGGCTGCATTAACCCCTGTTAGGAAAAAATTTCCAAGAGTACGGATTGTCCATTATATGGATGATATCTTGTTGGCTGCTCCCTCGGTAGAGACTCTTCATAAAGTGTTTGGGCAGGTAACGGAGACCTTAGCTGATAAAGGACTGATTATTGCCCCTGAGAAGGTGCAACAGACTAGTGTTGTTCAATTTCTGGGAACCTTTGTTTCTCCTACTGAGATTAAACCACAAAAACTTTCCATTCAAACTGGTCATCTTAAAACACTTAATGATTTTCAGCAATTGGCAGGAGATATTAATTGGATAAGGGGGTTTCTTAATCTCCCTCGGTCAGAGTTGTTACCTTTATTTGCCATTTTGGAGGGCGACCCTGAAGTCACCTCCTCTAGATCCCTGACACCTTTAGCACTAAATTCCCTACAAAAGGTTGAGGCAGCTTTGTCTAGGGCTCAACTTTCACGGGTTGATTTAAAATTACCTATCGATTTATGTATATTAAAAACAAAAAATTATCCCACGGGGGTTCTTTGGCAAAATGGCCCCTTATGGTGGCTCCACGGCAATTCTGTGGGAGCAAAAACTGTTCAATATTTTCCTGAATTAGTGGCTAAGCAGGCAATTTTGGGTATAAAGTATTGTTTAATGCACTTTGCAAAAATTCCAGATAAATTAATTATTCCATACACCAGTGAGCAAGTTGAAATTTTAGCAGCCACAGTGGATATGTGGGCAATTCTTGTTTGCTCATTTCCAAATGTAATTGATAGCCATTATCCTAAGCATCCTCTGCTTGCCATAGTTAACAAAAATTTAATGTATTTTCCTGTTGTCACTTCAAAGGAGCCCTTGGTTGATGCTCTGACCATCTTTACGGATGGATCAAAATCTGGACAAGGTGCCTTTTTTGTTCAAGGACACAAACAGCCCGTAGTCTTTAATTTTCGGCCGAATGCCCCACAGGCTGCTGAATGTTTAATTGTGCTTGAAGTTTTTAAAAGATTTGATCAACCTTTTAATTTATTTTCTGATTCATTAGATGTTGTAAATGCCGTTGCTTCTCTTGAAGTTGCTGCTTCAATTAAGCAGGCCAGTACAATTTCTAATGTTTTGTTACAGATTCAATCCCTTATCTTAAACAGAAAACACTCTTTTTATATTGGACATATTCGCGCCCACTCTATGTTGCCGGGCCCGATGGTAAGGTGTAATGATTTGGTGGACCAGGAAACTCGGGCTGTGGCTCTGGTCGCTGCTGATCCTGTAGAATTGGCAAAAGATTTTCATAGATTGTATCATGTACCTGCTAATACCCTTAGGAAAAGATATAATTTGTCCAGGCATGTGGCAAGAGATATTGTTAAAGCCTGTAAATCATGTGTTACCTTTCTTCATCCTCCCCATGTGGGGGTAAACCCTAGGGGGTTGAGACCAAACGCACTATGGGAAATGGATGTTACTCATCTGACAGAATTTGGTAAGTTAAATTATTTACATGTGTCTGTGGACACCTTTTCTGGTGTCATTCATGCCACACCTTTGGCAGGAGAAAAGGTGTCTCACGTCAAAATACACTGCTTAGAAGCTTGGGCAGCTTGGGGAAAGCCCCTTAGACTCAAGACGGATAATGGCCCTGCTTATACTTCCCATGGTTTTCGCGCCTTTTGCGCACAAATGCAGGTTGCCCACACCACCGGACTGCCCTACAATCCTCAAGGACAAGGTATAGTGGAAAGAGCTAATAGAAGCATAAAAGAAATGCTTCAAAAACAAAAATGGGGAATTGCTGAGTCAGCGTCCCCCAGGGAAAGACTTTCTCTTGCGCTCATTACCCTTAATTTTTAAATTCTAAATTACAACGATCAGTCTGCCGCAGATCGGCATATGACAAGAGACCCCATGGATACTAAAGACATGGTTATGTGGAAGTATGTTATTAATAATAACTGGTATGGACCGGATCTGGTAATAACGAGATCCAGGGGAGCTGTTTGTATTTTTCCAAAGAGTCAAGAAGTACCTCACTGGGTGCCAACGAGACTGACCAGGCCGGTGGAGACTGCAGCAGAACCCCCTCTTGAAGATGCCATCCACTCGTCTCCTGATGCAGCTGATCTTCCTGCTGTTAGCAACAGTGCTAATAGCAACCCCTGTGATAGCTAAACCAATGGCTGTGGGCTGTTACAATTTACTGACTGGGCCTCTGTGGTGTCCTTGTTCAAAGAGTGGGTGGGAGTCGGAATGTTTTTAGCCTGCTGCCTGGGAGGATGCATGGTCTACCTATGGTTGGTCTGTCGCCTTCGAGCCCAAACCAGAAGGGACAAGGTTGTTATCTTGCAAGCATTAGCCTCTTTGGAGAGTGGATCCTCACCCCAGATCGGGCTGTCGGCCCTGAGAGGCAATTAAGCCTTACCATCCTGCATAGCCTTAGCACCCGGAGGGATCAGGGGATCCCATTGCACCGGGACAGGTATGCAATTTGCAATTTGGGACAGGGTGCTAGGCAAGTGCACTGCACTTGAGGAGAACCATCTCCTCAAGAAGAGCATGCTGAGCTGCAAGTGGGTTGATGCCCAAGATCCCACCTCTGCAAAAAGGCATCGGAAGGGCCTGGTCATCACTGGGGAAGGCGCCCCTCAAGCGAAGGCCAGTGCAAGGTCCTAATGTTTTAGACAGAGGCCCAACCTCTACTCTTACCTGTTGCCAAAAAACAAAAAAGGGGGAACTGTAGGGAGCCAGGGTAAACGCCATTACAAGATGGCGCCCACTCCCTTGCAGCTTTGAGGTAACCACTCCCTTTCAGGCGGTGCTTGGCGGGACGGTGGGTCCTGGGCTTTGCGCATGCGCGAGCCACGTAGTGTCCCCAGCCAATCCCGTGGCACCTGGTGACGGTGAAAGGCAGACGACCAATGATAGAAAGACCCGTGTTCCTATTCCCTATATAAGTGGCCATGTTTCGGGTGCACTCTCTCTCGCGCTCAAGCTCTCCCATCAACTAAAAGGCTCTCCAATAAAGCGTGATCTGAGAAGACTCCTGGTGTGGTGTTCGTTGTTCCTCGCTGGTCGAGAAGGCGTGCGCCGCAATTTCTTATTTCTTGTATTTGTTCTAAATGCTAATTTTCTCTTTTCTGTTAAACTTATTCTTCTTTGACCCTGAGATTATCTTCTATGTCATTTATTTGCTGTGGAGACTTTCTATTTTGTTTTCGATTTCCCTGTCTTCTAATTGGTCCTTTTTTAGGGCTTCTATCTCTTTATTAAAGATTTGTTTTAGGTCTTGTATGGAGTTTCTGTACATTTCTTTCTTTGGGTGGGGGGGTTGCAAAGGTTGAATTTTTTAGCTCTGTCTGCTCTCATATCTTTTAACTGGGCATCCATTTTTTCCTTGGACTCCCTTTACTTCTCAGACTTTATCTTTGTTTCTTATCTCCATGAATTATTTTGCTAATCTTTGTTTGGTCTCATCTTGTTCACAAATTTCCTTGTAGAGGTTTTCCATCTTTTCATTAATCACATTTTCAGCAACATTTGTAAAATATTTTGATAACTATCTTCGAGGTCCTTGATTGTCTGTTCTAATGCCTGGTTATTTACTGTGTGAATTGAAATACCTTGACATATTTTTTCTTGTATTTTTTTTTTCTGATTGGTTGTGTCCATTTGGAGGTTTTCTTTTGGGGAAACTATGATGTTAATAATTGACTCAATGTTCTTGGTTGATTTGCTAGGTGTTGGTTTGGTCTTCTGTTTTGATTTGTTTTTCTGGAATTAGGTTTTTGTCTATACAATTAAGTGTAGAAGTGTAAATCACTTGTGGTGAGACGTTGTGATGTTAATACATATGGTTCCAGTGACAGTTCAGACTGTCCAATGGTATGTTGAATTGTCTCTGTGTATGCATGTGGCTTTCTCTGATGTACATTTCTGTTCCTACTTTTTTCTATGTAGCCCTTTTATTTCTACACTGCAGATGTGCCTTTGAATATGATGGCCAATACAGTCACAGCAGTCACTTGCCTTGCTGTGCACGTTTTCATAGATTTCTGTTTTCTAGTGAAGATAGTATAAAATCTTCTTATGAATTTTATGTCTATAATTATATCTATAATTACAGCTGTAAATCTATAATTATGGCTATCTTGGTGTGACTCTCTAGAAGTGGAGTACTGGCCAGGACTCTAAATCTCTGTTTCATTAGAGAGAGTTAGGGAAATTTTCTGTTGTTATTCTGCCATTGTTTTTCCTCTTCCTCAGATTTATTTTATATATTGTTGATTTTTTCACATAATTTGGGACTTGTGATGGTTGTATCAGGTTATTTTTTTTTCCTGCTTGGGTTATTTTGAAGTAGTTATTTCATGGTTCTATGAAGAGACAGAAAGAGAGAAATATTTGTTATTACATTAAGAGAAATAGAGAAGACATTTTAACCTATTTGCTACAAGTAAATTAGTATTAAGCAAAGCTAATGAAAATAATTACTTTTTATGCTACAAAGGACGAGTATAGTACTGGGGAATATCTTGGAGGAAAAGACTTTAGACTCATAACAACTGATGCCTTATATTGAAATTACTGGCTAAACATTCTTCTTCAGAAAAGCAAAAGCTCCATTTCTTTCATATTAATATTATAAAGTCATAATACCTGCATGTGGAATTGTTTTCCTAGGCTATTTTCAATTACATTCTTCATCCATTACATATCTTTGAATGACCAATTCCTTAAAATACTTATATTTCTTATATTGTGTTATAAATCTCAGTATTATAAATACGAATTTATCTCTGAGCCTCATCTTGAGCTACATTCATATGTAATTTATGCAGTCTCAAGCAAGAAACCTGTTTTACTCTATTTTATGTTTTAATCAATAAATGCATTCTTTTTAGAATTATGTTCTCATCTTTTATATTGTTCCAGTAAACATCATGTGTCTAGTACTTTTAATGAAATATAAGGTTTGGAACTGGAAGCCACCCCACCATTATCACTTTAAAGTAAACCCCTGGAGACTATTTTGCATATAAAAATATAAAAGTGCAATGCCCATGTTTATATATAAATAATATAATGGTTAAGACAATTAGACACAAGGACTACCACATCAATTCTCAATTGACTTAAAGCCACCAAAACATTGTGTTCATGAATATCACTCATTGTTAGAAAATGATTAGTCAATACAAAGTTTTTATTATATTTGAAGTTTACTAAATGAAAATTACACCCAGATTTGCTGTCAATATCTTGTTTCCAGGAATACATTTTTTCAGCAAACAGGGAAATAAAAATAAGGTTTGACACAGAATGTAAGATGTAGAAGTATACTGTCTTTCTTTAAGATGATAAGTACCTGCAAATCATGTGACATATTAAAAGATATTATAAAAATTCATAAGAGGATTTATGATCAGAAATGATAGGTAAGCAAAGTAACTGGAAAACTGTATATGTAAATTGAACTTTCAATATAAGATGGCAAGTTTTCAATAAATGGGCCCATAGAATGTAATTCTGTATTTCTAACTCACATCCATATTTGGCATTTTTCCACATACTCCCGTTCTCTTACCTCAGTTCCTGATCAATATTCTTCTATTTCATGATGTCAATTCCTACTAAAATAACAAGGTGGATTTTTTTGGTCTCTAGATCCAATACATTTTAGTATTTTGTAATAGTATGAATTCATGGAGTTTGACTTGAATGTCAAGATTGTAGATATTGTATTCAGGTTACTGTTAATTGGCCTGAAGCATATAAAGACACACAGTATACTAAGAAGAAGGGACTTGATCTCAGGGAAACATACAGGTCCAGGCAAGATCCTGAAGCAAAGAAAAATCAATATAGCAAACACCAATCAACTATAATTACAAAGGAATGGAACTGATCTCTGATGTTTCTGGGTAGCAGCTGTGTGTGTTTGCATGTGTGTGTGTGTGTGTGTGAGTGTGTGTGTGTGTGTGTGTGTGTGTGTGTGTGTGTGTGTAGAGAGAAAGAGAGAGAGAGTGAGAGAGAGAGAGAATTTTAGTGTGGCTTCCATATTTATAGACCATAGAGCATTACTTATTAGGGAGGAGGTGCTCATATCAGAGCTCTGATACCATTGTCATCACCTTTTACTGCGAAAAACACTTGCTTAATCTCTAATTAAATAGGGAAAATAAACTAACATCTAACGTAATTGTTTTGACAATTTATTAGCATATTGAAGGCTAAAGGGAGGAATCAGAGATCAGTTTAACCTTTTTCCTCTCTTCTGAATATTACACAGCAATAGATGTGATTTCAGGAGTCTCTTGAAATGTACTGACAGCTAAATTATTAATGTGCTTAATAATATGGAACATATGATGGAGAAATAGATCAGCCAGCAAGCACAAAGTACTAGTGATAAGATCGAACTTTTGAGCAGGTTGCTACATCTTTTAGGAATGTAATTCTTTCATATGAACTTCAAATTTTGTGGCTTTCCCTGTGTGATCAAATGGTAGGAAAGTCCTATAGGAAAGTACTGTACTGTTCAGCCAAATAGAAAATGCTCATGATCCCATCCTCATGTTACATATTTCCATTCCATACAGACTCTCTTTTAGAGTGCTTTCATTTAATATACTGCAGCACCTCATTCTTCCCTGTGGGAGACAGGAAAAAAGATAATTTTGTTTGAATATTAAATTACATAAATTAATGGGTACAGGCATGATTTGTAAAATTATAGAAGTTTGTAATAAATGTAAGTAGGGAACATGTCACAAACAAAAAATATAATTAAAATCAAATGACAAGAATAGAAGACACAGCAGTTTGTGCAGGAAAACATATATTAGATTAGTTGCCGAATTTCTAATTTGAGATAAATTTTATATTAGAGCATAATTCCCTTTACCCAAGGATTGAAACACTATTGAAAAATATATTTCTTAGAGATATTTTTGCTTCATAATATTAGGGATACAGGTGGACCCATTGCAACAATGAGATGGACAAGTCATTATGTCGAAAAACGAACTTTACAACTGTGGCTGGGGGTGGAGATGGGAAGGTATGGGAAGGGAAAACAAAAGAGGAGGCAACAATGCTTTATAAGAAATGTACTCATTACCTTGCCCATTTAATGGTAACCCTCTGTACGGTATTTTCACAATAAAAATAATTTTAAGAAGAAAATAATCCCAAAGTAATTATTTTTCTTATTATTTTCCTATTTCCACGTGATTTACCTCCAAATTAGAAATCCAGATATATGATTTAATTTAATTTAACTGAAACTATTATTGAGAATAAGGTTCTTATACTCTCTACATTCGTCACACTAAGATCATCAAATATGGGGACTTTGAAATGATTAGTCTCTTTGTGAACTATGTTAACATTATTTACAATATGAGTGAAATGTTTAAAAATAGTATTTATTTTAGTTTAATTACTCTGAAGAGACAAGAACTGATATAATAAAAGGTTAAAAATGATTAGTTTTTAACTTTAGAATTTAAGAAATGTTTTTGACCACATTGGTTACTGGAGCCTTCACAATAAACTCATGAGATAATTTATATTGATGAAGCAAAAATTCTAGAGCTTAGACATTTACAAATATAAAAATCAAGTCATTCAGAATATTTAGATCATATATTAAACAGAAAACTTAGCATTCAAATATCTGAATATAGTAATACATTTAATTGCAGGGTAAGTACTTGTTCTGAAAGGAGATAAAATTGTATTTATTTTTAAAAGTAAACCTAAGTATATATTTGGATAAAAGACAATGTTTAAAATATCACTCATGCAAGACAAAAGATGTACAGTTCATTGCTTTTCATGCCAATTATGTTCTCTAAACCTACTAGAAATACTAGATTACTAACCCTAAATCATTGCTTTGTAGGGAAATAGAAATTTAGTTTCCTAAAACTCATTACTACAACTTTTTGTCAAGCAATTACTAAGTAATTGTTTACATTTTCTGTTATGGAATCTTATTTGATTTTTATTCATTAAATTAAATAATTAGCCAATAACAATATAAATTATGCATAAACAAAGTTTATCTAACATATATATTTCTTTCAAAAGAAAAATGGCACTCTTAAAGAACACTGGAAGGGGGCTGGGAAGGTGGCTCAGTAGTAGAGCGCTTGCCTTGCATGCCTGAGGCCCTGGGTTCGATTCTTCAGCACCACATAAGCAAAAAGAAAAAAGCCGGAATTGGCGCTGTGGCTCAAGTGGTAGAGTGCTGGCCTTGAGCTGAAGAGCTGAGGGACAGCGCCCAGGCCCAGAGTTCAGGCCCCACGACCGGACCCCCCCCCCAAAAAAAAAAGAACACTGGAAGGCAGTGTTATGTATTTATTAATTTTTAGTTACTTTGTTAATGGTTATTCATTTTCAGAAGTGGCATTTTCATTATGCTCTTTCCATAATATATTTTAAACTTTTGATTATACTCCCTCTATTTCCTTTTTATTATTCTTTTCTCCAAAGATCTTCTGTTTTTCACATCAAATTACATCTTTATATATGCACATATAATCTAATTTTGAAAATTTAATGTGAACTGCAACTTAATTCAAGATGTACAGTGGATTAACAGGATGAAAAAAACCTTGAGTATTTTCAGTTAACTTCTGAATTGAGCTATCATTATTATTTTGATTAGGGTTGGGATCCCAGAGAGAATTAGAATTAGGGTTAGAGTAACAGAAAATTTAGGTTCAACACAGGATGACCCATTGAAACAATGATACTCACAACACACTCTGTTGAGAATGGACTTTACACCATTGAGAGAGAAGACTGAGGGATGTAGGAGAGGGAAAGGATAGTGGGACAACTACAAAAAAGGGGATAACAATGCTCTACAAGAAAAGAACGAATTACCTTACACATGTAATTGTAATCCCTTTGTAAGCCTCTTTACAATAAAATAAGATTTTAAAATTAATGAAAAATAAAACCTGACATAGAAATATAAATAGAAAATATAAATAGAAAATGAAATAGAAAAACACTTTAAAACTTTAAAAATTTAGGTTCAAAATGCAAGTAAAATTTAGACCTACACGCTTAGCAAGAGATATGATAAATATGAAATAGAGGCTTGCTATTAACATTATGATTCAGTTATATGTAGGCTTAGGATTAGGCAAGGTGTTCCAGTTAGAGCTGGGGTTAGAATAAGAAAAAAGATGTAAGATACTGTGTAAAACTGCAACATATTTTAGGAAGAATGAATGGCATCAAAGTTAGAATGAATGCAAACCAATGTCGGTGTAATTTTAAACATTCAGATATAATTTGGTTTAAACTGTGAGTTACTGTTTTAGTTCTTGTTAGCATTAGGGAAGGACAAGCTTTAGGGTAAAATTTACTTTTCACTAAGAAATAGAAGCAAAAAAAATGAGTGATTTTACTTACATTAACCATTTGTTGTTAACTCGGATTGTGATTAGGATTTGGTTTCTGGTTAAAGCGGTTTGAGGATAGAGTAAAGAAATGGATTAAACTCGTGGCTCACGCCTATTATCCTAGCTACTCAGGAAGCTCATTTCTGAGGAACACAGTTCAAAGCCATCTCAGGTAGGAAAGTCTGTGATAATTTTATCTCCAATTAACCACCAGAAAACAAGAAAGTGGTGCTGTGGCTCAAGAGGTAAAGTGCACACCTTGAGTTAAAGAACTCAGGGATTGTGCCCATGCCTAGAACTCAGGGATAGTACCCAGGCCCAGAAATGATGCCCCACTAATAACAAAAAGAAAAAAAAAAGGAATGGGATAAATGTTTAGTAAATCTGAACTTATTTTAGGTTCTAAGAATTCAGGAAAAGATATTAGAAATATATTGTACTTCCATTATCACAGCTTTTCCTGAATGTTCCAGTTAGGGTTCAGATTAGAAAAATAACAAAATATTGAGCAAAACTACAAATTATTTTATGAAAGATGGATTGAATCAAAGAAGGGATTAATAAATCTAATGTATTTGTGTGGCTTTTAGAATCCAAATGCAATTGGTTCTAGGGTTAGTGTTACCTTTCTAATTTATGAACTAATGAATTAAAGGCACAATTCTTTCATTCTTACAAACCAAGACAGTTACAATTGTGAAAACAAATTCAATTTTCTACCTGAAAATATGTCTTAAAATATTTTCCAACCAGGATTAAAGAATAGTGAACAGGGTGTCGTTTATTAAAATTAGGTAAATTGATGATAAAGGTTTCAAAAATATCTAAACACTTGGGATAAAAATTCAGACATGTTATTGGGAAAACAGACATTCTACTAGCTCTAGCTAGGAAATTGTGTGTGTGTGTGTGTGTGTGTGTGTGTGTGTGTGTGTGTGTGTGTGTATGTGTGCACCCACCACAGGTCTTCAACTCAGGCCTGGGTCTTGTCATCAGCTTCTTCTGTGCAATATGGCACTAAACCTCGTAGCCACATGTTTTCTTCTGGCTTTTTAATAGTTAATTTGAGGTACATATTTCATGGATTTTCCTGTCAGGACTTAATCTTCGGATCCCCAGCAATCCTTGGGTGAGCGTTACTGTGGGTGCTACCAAAAAGTGACAGTTCATTAAAGTGGGAGCAATATGGAATACTTTTACTAGATACAAAGTAACCAGTTCATTAATGTGGGAGTAACAGGATCACACTAGATTGCCTTCAAACACATTGTTTCTAATGAGTTTAACTGAATCCCAAAACATAATCAAACCTATTAGCCACAATGTATGAAGTAGCACATATTTATGATGTAGAATATGTACAATGAATTATATCCTGAATCAAAAGTATTTTCTGGGTTTGCAGTAAAGAAATAGAGTGTCCCAAGTGGAGGCCTGTAGTGAGCAGCAGAGCATCTGCTTAATGTGATTCCAACCCCCAGGAAAATAAAGAAGTAGAAGAAAGTGAAAGTGTAGGAGAAAGAGGAAAGGAAAGGAGGAGGAAGGGGTAAGAAAGGAAGAAGGGCATAGCAGGAGGAAGAAAAGGAGGGGAGAGGGAAAAAGTAGAGGGGAGGAGAGAAGCAAGAGGGGTACATTACCCTGGGGAAGAGGATCAGGAGAGGATGCAGGAGGAGGCAGATAAATGCAATACAACAACTAGAATTGTTGGAAAACATTTTGCATAAGTAATCTTCATGTGCATGGCAGGATTAATTTCTAATCAGAGAGAGATAGCACAGTGACAATAGGTGTGTTACCTGTTGCTCGGTTATTTTATTCATTCTTCAGTGAGGAATTCAGATGAAATCCTGAGTTTGGTGTTTTACAGAACACTTCAGGATTTCTTTTTCATGAATCAAACATGGGAAAGAACTAAATGCAACCTTCCTGAGTTAAAAAAGAAAGTTTTAGTGGATGCTTTTAAGTTTTTTGTCTTTTCTTTTTTTTTTTTTTGGCCAGTTGTTCAGTGCTCCAAGGCTGTGCCCTGGAGCCCTTTCCAAGTCCCCATGTGTGCATCCATTCCTGTAGTCTCTGTTGTTGTGGGTGCTTTCTCAAATCACTTGTTGAGAAGTGTGGCCCCTTCCCTTGCAGTGAATGTGCAGTGAGTGTATGTGTGGGCATACTCCCCAGCATTGTCAGATGAGTCCCACCCACCATGCCCACCTAACTTCCCAGTCTCAGTTTTTCCATTTCACCCAGGAGCTGGCAGTCATGGGGCTGGAATTGAGTCCACTGATGACCTCTCCTCCAGTTGTGCTGGCACTGCTCTTCAGTGGTCCTTGGTGCGAGTGCCATCCCAGGGAGACTGTTATGGGGTCACTGCCTACACCCATGGTGTGGGGTGGGGGGACACTATGTTTGTACACTGCACAGTCCATGTGAGAAGGAAGGCTGTGTGTGCAGCTAGCCACCTTGAGGCCAGGCAGCACAACCTCGGTTCACCTCATCAGTCTTTAAGTTCATCTGTGGACTGGAGCCATGTGCTAGCCCCTCTGCCAGTGGGCTTGTGAAAGCTGCAGAAGCTCAGCAACCTGGATCCCCTTCAGCATCTCTGTGGACCTCCATTTTCTGGTCCCTGTGGACTCGGGTGCAGGTCCATCCTTGCATATGCCCATCACTACCAGAGGAACCTGGACTTGCAGAGTATCAGCTGCAGCACCGGGGGCACGAAGCCTCTTTGGCTTTGCTGTGTAGCCTCCTCCATCGTCCTTCTGGTCCACATGGGCCCATCTCTTGATGCCATTCCAGGGATGCTCTTTTTGGAGGCAATGGGCTCACCCCCTACCATTGATGGTCTCCAAAGCAGGGGAATGGATTTGGCCTTGGCAATGTAGGCTGCACAGGGGGAAAGCAGGACTTGGGGTCTGCCCTGACTATCCCCATGCTTCGGCACCTGAGTCTGGATTGCTTGGTTAGGTCAATGATGGAGCCTTGTTGGCTACAGCTTACTGCAACAAGTGCTGCACTTGCTGCAGCACCAATGTAGTGTCTTGGACCCCCTCGGACACCAAATGGACATCTAATGGGTCTACATGGGCTGGAGGTGGGTTTCATCCAAGGACTTCATTAGAAAGTGCTACTCCCCTTCATTGTACTGTAAGCAAGAGGTGTCACATATACCTAATGGGTGGATATGCGTGATACTTTCCTTCCTAGACTGATTCAGAAATGTGATCCTCTCAAATTCTACCACTTTAATAGTGTGTGCTCCAGTTCTGCTTACCTCTAGAAGATATGACAGAAATAAATGATTACAGGTAATTTGAGTGAATCATTGGCTAATATAGGTGATTTTATATTAAAATGTAGGGTAAGTTTGAAAGTAGAACCACAGTAGTTAGATATTTTGCTAAGTAATTTTGTTTCACATTAAAAACACATCTCTACCAGAATTAAGGCTTTATTTTGCTGTTTGTCAAGTTGTATGTCATTTGGGAAACTTCATGTCTTCCATATGTAATAAAGGACTTTGAATGGTCTGATGTGCTGGCTCACATCTATAAACATGTTTAGCAATCAGAAAAAAAAATAGATCACAATTTGAAAATAGCCTAAACAAAAATTTAGGAAGTATCAATCTCAACAAAATAGTGAATCATGTTGAATCATGCCATTCATCTCAGCACCACCAGAGGCTAAGTCGCTGCTCAGTACCTGTGTCACATACATCCCTGGCTCACTTGGAGGCAGTCACCTCTCCTGATCCAGAAGCTGGGCTGGGATTTAGCCAAGAGGAGGAAGGAGTCTGCCTCACCTTCCCTGGGTGGACCTCACAGAATGCAGTGTATTTGCTTGCTTTCCTCCTCCAAAAGGCTTGAAATGCCATGCTGCTAAGTGTTCACAATTTGATTCCAGTGACCTGTAGTAGAGGTGTGAGGAAATATTAAATTAAATTTCACATTTGCCAATTGAGTTGCTCTTCCCAGCCTGTGAGTTCAACTCAGCAAGTGTTCATTATTTGAGAGTTGAAAATACTGAGGTAGAGGAGATTGGGAGGTTGATTGAAAGAGAAGAGAGATAGAGAGAGAGGGGGAGGGAAGGAGAAAGAAAAGAAAGGAAAGAAGAAAGAAAGAAAGAAAGAAAGAAAGAAAGAAAGAAAGAAAGAAAGAAAGAAAGAAAGAAAGAAAGAAAGAAAGAAAGAAAGAAAGTGATAGAGAATGAATTGTTTGGAGTCAGGAGTCACATGGCAGAGGAACTACCAGTATTTGGTATTAGGTCTGACCCAGCATGCAGACCCTATGCAGACACCTCCCCATTTCTTGGCTGTTTCCACCCTTTATGTGTTAACTAGGTATCTGACACACCTGGAGACAGCCACCTCCCCTTCCTGCAAAGTCACAACCTGGTCAGCCTCTGGTTACACTCTACATGTGGCTACAGGTGAATCCCAAGCGTGGAAGTAACATCCAGATACAATGTGGCCAGCCATTTCCCTTGCCTGGCCATATCTCATCCAATCCTTGGCCTATTTATGTCCTGACACTAGATTAGGTTGCACCCCCATTTTTTTACACGCCTCTCCGACATGTATGGCATGGGCAGCAGTTCAGTAAATAAACTACTTTACCTGACTGAATACCATGTGGTGTTCTTTTCGATGGCTACCTAATGAAACTTACCTAATTAATATACCTTACACTTCAGTGTTTCTTTTTTCTTTAATTTTAATTTTTTTGTAAACATATTGTACAGAGGGGTTACAATTACATGGGCAAGATAATGAGTACATCTCTTATCAAGCATTGCAGCCTCCTCATTTGTTGACCCTTCACATAGCTTCCCAGACTCCCCACGCCCCCCCCACCCAATCCCTCCCCCCCACACCAAAGTTGTTAAGTTTGTTTTTGACATGGAAACTTGTACTTCGCATAGTTGCATCGGGTCCACCTGTATCCTTAACCAACTTGTTTTTCCCCATCTCCTCCACAAATTATACCGACATCAAATATAGTGAAAGCAGGGGTTGTATTGTGGGGGAGGCACATACAAAGCTACAAAGAAATAATCTTGTAAATGAGTTAGAAACAAATGCATGAAAGAAAGAAACATTTAAATAATTATCTAAGGGTTCATTTTCCTAACATTACATTATCTGACCTTTCCTGCTTGACTCATACATATACTAGATATCGCAAATAAGGGAAACCATGGGACCTTTGTTTCTTTGGGCTTGGCTTACTTCACTTAATATAATTTTTTCCCAGCCTTTCCATTTCCTAACAAATGGGGAAATGCCATTCTTTCTGATGGAGGCATAGAATTCCATTGTTTATATATACCACATTTTCTTGATCCATTCATCTACTAAGGGGCATCTGGGTTGCTTCCATATCTTAGCTATGGTAAATAATGCTGCAATAAACATAGTTGTGCTGGTAGCTTTAGTGTGGTCTTGTTTGAAAACATTTTGGTAAATGCCCAAATGTGGGATTGCTAGGTCATAGGGGAGCTCTATGTGAAGTCTTTTGAGGAACCTCCATACTGCTTTCCAAAGTGGTTGAACAAGTTTACACTCCCTCCAACAGTGAAGTAAGGTTCCCTTCTGTCCACATCCCCTCCAGCATCTGTTGTTGTTAGAGTTCTTGATTACAGACATTCTGGCTGGATGAGGTAGTATCTCAATGTTGTTTTGATTTGCATTTCTTTTATGGCTAGGGAGGTTGAGCATTTCTTCATGTGTCTATTGGCCATCCTTCTTTCTTCTTCAGAGAAGTTTCTCTTCAAATCTTTAGCCTACTTATTTATTGGGCAGTTGGTCTTTGAGGATTTGTTGTTGAGGGATTTAATTTTTTGAGCTCCAAGTATATTTTAGATATGAGACCCTTGTCTGTTGTATGGCTAGTGAAGATCTTTTTCCAATCTGTGGGCTTTCTATTGATCTTACTAGCTATGTCCTTTGCGCTGCAGAAGCTCTGCAACTTCATGCAATCCCATTTGTCCAACCTTCTTTGATTTTTGGGTTTCTGGGTCTAAATTAAGAAAATTTCAGCCTGAGTCTAGGAGACCTATGGTTTCTCTTTTTCCATCCTTTAATGTTTTTAGAGTGTCTGCTTTGACTCCGAGGTCTTTAATCCATTTGGATTTGATTCTGGTGCAGGGTGATATATAAGGATCTAGTTTTAGTTTTCTACAAGTAGTTAATCAATTTTGCCAGGACCATTTTCTGAAGAGGGTGTCTTTCTTCCATTCTATTATTTTAGTTCCCTCATCAAAGATTAGTTGGCTATATGCCTGTAGGTTCATTTCTGGGTTTTCAATTCTGTTCCATTGGTCCTGAGGTCTGTTCTTCTGCCAGTACCAAGTGGTTTTGATTACTATGGCTTTATAGTAGAGTTTGAAATTTGGTATTGATATTCCTCCAGCAGTGTTGTTTGCCTTGAGGAGCGTTTTTGCTATTCGGGATCTTTTATTGATCCATAAGAATTTTTCGATTGCCTCTTCTATTTCCTTGAAGAATGAGGTTGGAATTTTGATAGGTATTGCATTGAATTTGTAGAAACCCCTGGGAAGTATTGCCATTTTCATGATGTTAATCTTTCCAATCCATGAGCATGGGAGGTTTTGCCATTTTTTAAGTTCTGTGTTGATTTCCTTTTTCAGATTTTAAAGTTTTCATCATAGAGGTCCTTCACTTCTTTGTTTAAGTTAATTCCTAGGTATTTTATTTTTTGAGGGGCTATTACAAATGGAGTTATTTTCCTAATTTCAACCACACTTTTCTCATTGTTGGCATAGAGAAAAGACATTGATATTTGAGGGTTAATTCTATACCCTGCACTTTGCCAAATTTTTGAATCAGCTTGTGTAATTTAGGAGTGCAGTCTATGGGATTGTTTAAATACAAGATCATGTCATCTGCAAAGAGGGAGAGTTTTATTTCTTCTTTCCCTATTTGGAACCCCTTTATGTTTGCATCTTGTCTTATTGCTGTAGCAAGGCATTCTATTACTAGATTGAAGTGGAGAGAGTGGACATCCTTGTCTTGTTCCTGAGTTAAGAGGAAATGGCTTTAGCTTTCACCATTAAGTATAATGCTGGCTGTAGGTTTGTCATATACAGCCTTTATTGTATTGAGGAATGTCCCATGGATTCCTAATTTTTCGAAAACCTTCATCATAAAGGGTGTTGGATCTTGTCAAATGCTTTTTCTGCATCTATTGAGATAACCATGTGGTTCTTATCCTTGCTCCTGTTGATGTGATGAATAATATTAATTGATTTGCGTATATTGATCCAGCTTTGCATCCCTGAAATGAATCCTGTTTGATCGTGGTGTATGATTTTTTTTGGATGAATTGTTGTAGTCATTCGGCCAAAATTTTGTTGAGAAGTTTTTCATCAATGTTCATCAAAGAAATTCATCTATAGTTCTCTTTCTTTGATGAGTCCCTGCCTGGTTTTGGGATGAGGGTTATGATGGCTTCATAGAATGTGTTCGGTAGTGAACTTTCTCTTTCAATTTCATTGAAGAGTTGGAGGATTATTGGTGTGAGCTCTGCTTTGAAGGCCTTGTAGAATTCCGCTGTAAAACCATCTGGTCCTGGACTTTTCTTAGCTGGGAGGTCTCTTATTGCTGTTTCTATTTCAATGCTTGATATTGGCCTGTTAAAATGGTTTAACTCACCTTGGTTTAGTTTTGGCATGTCAATATTTGCTACGAAAAGGTCCATTTATGTCAAGTTGTCAAACTTATTAGCATAAAGTTTTGAGAAGTATTCCCTTATAATGTTCTGAATCTTGGTTGTTTCCGTGGTGATGTTTCCATTCTCATCTCTGAGTTTATTAATTTGCGTGTCTTCTCTTCTTTTTCTGATAAGATTTCTAAGGGTCTGTCAATTTTTTAAATATTTTTGAATAACCAACTCTATGTTTTGTTGATTCTTTCTATAGTTTTTTGGATTCTAATCCATTTAATTCTGATTTAATTTTAATTATTTCTTTCCGTCTACTGGATTGGGGTTTAACTTGCTGCTCTTTTTCAAGGAGGTTTAGATGTGTCATTAAATTGTTGGTTTCAGATCTCTCCAATTTGTTGATGTAGGAGCTCAGAATTATAAACTTGTTTCTGAGTACTGCCTTTGCTGTGTCCCAGAGTAGCTGGTAATTTGTGTGATCATTTTTGTTGAATATCATGAACATTAGAATTTCCTTTCTAATCTCTTCCATGACACACTCGTGATTCAGCAGTGTGTTGCTCAGCCTCCATATTATACCGGACTTTGTTTGGTGGCTGTTGGTGTTGAGTTCTAAATTTATTCCCTTGTGGTCAGAGAGAATGCAAGGTATAACGTCAATGTTTCTGAATTTGGACAAGTTTGCTTTGTGGCCTAAAATGTTGTTTATTTTAGAAAATATTCCATGTGCTGCTGAGAAGAACGTTTATTCTGATGCTGCTGTGTGAAATATTCGGGAAATGTCTGTTAAATCTAGTTGATCTATGCAGCTGTTTAGATCTGTGGTTTCTCTGTTGGGTTTTTGCCGAGTTGATCTATCTAGTGGGGAGAGTGGTGTGTTAAAATCCCCAACAATTCATGTCTTTGGATTTATGTGGGATTTTACACTTCAGTGTTTCTAGTTTTGAATCCATGGATATTTTTTCTGACACATGTGTGTTCAGTATCTACAAAACATATGTACTAACTTATCATGTAACAGTATAATTTTGCCTGGAATCTTTTTTTTTTTTTAATTTGTTTAATTGTGAAAATACCGTACAGAGAAGTTACAATTACATGAGCAAGGTAATGAGTACATTTCTTATGAAGCATTGTTGCCTCCTCCTTTGTTTCCCCTTTCTATCCCTTCCCATTCCCCTCCTCTCCCGCCAAAGTTGTAAAGTTCATTTTTTGACATAAAATGTTTTACATCTCAGTGTTGCAATGGGTCCACCTGTATCCCTAATTAAACCATTTTTTCCCTTCCCTTCCACAAAGTATACCAACATCTGAATCTTTAATAGGATCCTTATTAACCTTAAAGTCTATTTTCCTTGCTTTGTTTTGTTTTTTTGCCAAACATAAGCAAAGATTTGGTGGGACATTCTGAAAAGATCTCTGCCCTCATATTTACTAATCACCCTGGGCTTCAACCATTGAGGTACCAGCTCAGATGATGGAACTTTGAAATTCGGGAAAGTAGATGCACATCATAAGGCCCATGGTTTTCGGTTTTCTCAGATTATTTTTTAAATGTAAGTGTTACTAAGGTGTGTACAGTGAGTTTACCATTTCACAATTCATGTCATGTGTATATTTTTCTTGTAGACAATGGCATCCTTTCCTGAGCTTTCTCCCAGTTTCTTTTTTTGTTGTTGTTGATGTTTTTTTATTTGTGTACCTGACCTTCAGCTTGAAATCAGGATTGGTTGCTGCCCCTGGGTTTTTGTAATCAAGCGTACTCTACCTCTTGAGCCCCAGCTTCCTTTATGGCTTTCTGGGTGTTAATTGAAGAGAAAAGTCACAAATTTTCTCACTCCTTCTGTCTTTGAACTGTGATCATCAGCCTCCTGAGTAGCTAGGATTATAGGCCTGAGTCTTCAGTGTCCAGCTACTAAAGTGTTGGTTTTATGCTTCCCTGGTTGTGTTACAATTTTCCTCGACTCTTAGCACTAATACTACATATTGCCTGGCTCAAATCTGAATTGGTAGAACATACTTGTATTTTGATGAAGACAAGAATAGGAAACTATAGGCCATAGTAACATATAAACTAAACAAATCCCTTGGAACATGGCATAAAAACAAGTAGGTTTATTGCCAGTTGACTGTGTCTTTTCTTTATTGTTAATTCTACATGGCCTATGAATGATGTTAAACATATCCAAATGACCATTGGCAGAAAAAATGTTTCTCATCCTGTTCTAAAATTAAAACAAAAACCAACCAAAAAATACTACTTATGAGTCCAGCAATTTTCTCTAATTAAAGACCAGTCTGCCCCAGTTTATGAAAAAAATATCCTTTATTCAAGTGCTGTTGCTTTTTCTAACTGCAAATATAACAAAATCTGTTGTAGTCTATAGAATTGTATACCACAGCTGTCATTTTAATTCACAAGAAATTCAGCCATTAAAAAGTTTATTTATTTTTTGAGTCAATTGTGGGGTGAACTCAGGGCCTGGCCACTGTCCCTGTGCCTGTGTGCTCAAATTAGGTAAAACTCTACCAATTGAACCACAGGCCACTTCGGGTTTTTGAGTTGCAAATTGGAGATAAGAGTCTTATGGGGACTGGCTTTGAACTGCGATACTCAGATCTAAGCCTCGTGAGTAGCTGGGATTATAGGCATGAGACACTGGCACCTGTCTTCAAATAGACATTTTTAAAATGATGAAATGCTTGGTACCTTGGGCTCACATATATAATCCTAGCTATAGTTATTATTACAGGTATGAGAAACAAACACTAGGTGTGTGTTGTTCATGATAGTTTATATTGGCATGTTTTAATATAATTTGTTTCTTATACTACAATGCTCTTATTTTATATTCTCCTAGGTGAGAGTGATAGGTGCTAGGCAATGTTGAAACTCCTTTGGTTGAGATGGAGCCATGTGGAAATTCTTGCCTACAATTGCATACAATTGAAATCCTCCTGCTCTCAGCTCCCCATGGACCTGGGATGATAAACATATTCCATCACGCATAGCTAGTGGTTGGGGAGGGTTGCAGGTAAAACTACAGTGGTCTGGAAGTGATGTCCTAAATAGTTATCTTTACAGGAAAAATCTTGTTGTATTCCATTTCACGTTGAAGTAGTGTACGTACATACTTACAGCATACAAAGATAACACTCTTCCTTTTAAAAATATAGAATAGTCAATATAATTAGCAGGTTTATGTCCTAAAACATTGAAGCTAATGTATTTTGGTAACCTCCTGACTTTGTTAGCTATTTTGAAATATACCATAAACATGAATACATTGGTAATGTGCACTAGAAGATTGGAATTTGATAGAGATAGATATAAGTTAGACTATGTAGAGGAAATAAATATATATCTATTGCTGCTCTGAAGAACATTATCACATATTCACCATGACAATAGTTTTCCTGCAGTGTAGAATTTTCCATTTCAAAATCTGCCATTTTTCTTTACATTCTCCTTATACATATGAATGTTTTCCTGTTTCTTATAATGCTTAGAAAGTATTATAAGACGGAATTAAATAATTTGTTGAGTCTAATGAAATTATCTCATTTTGTTTGGTTTTGTGATGCTAAATCTTTAAGGCCATGGTTTCCTGAAAGTTATGCTAGCAGACTACATCACTAAATTGTATTCTAATTACATCTTATTATTATATTTTGATATAGAGTTTTGCTGTTGCTGTTTTATGATCTAGAGTATTGTGAAGTTGGACCGAAACTTGAAACCCCATTGCCTCCAGTAACAATGCTTCATCACCAGGTTCTGGAGGCTTATAATTATAACTCTAGTTAATCAGGAGGTTGAGTCCTGAGATTTAGTTCAGTTAGCCTGAGCAGGAAATTTTATGAGTCTCTCCTCTCCAGGTCACTACAAAAAGCTTGCAGTGGAACTGTGGCAAAATTGGTAGAGCACTACATTCAAGGGAAAGATGCCCCAGGTTTGCCATCTAGCCCCTGAGTTCAAGCCCTAAAACACACATTTGCACAGACACACATTAACACACATACACACACACACTCCACACACATGTATAAACACAGAATTGCAGGCAGTGTTGTACCTTAAATTCTTATCCAGAGATTGGACAACAGCTAACTTATTTCTGAAGATTTTTCCTGATTATTTTGAAGGAGAAAGGTAGTTCATGGGACAGTCATGACAAGACTTTAGTGAGGAATAGTTTATAAACGACTAGCTTATAAAACAGACAGGAGCAGTTTTTATCTTTAAATCTTACATTCCTTCAACCACAGTATTTTTAATCATTGAATTATGAGAAGACAATGTAACCCCTCTTATCTTCTCCCCTTCCCCTCTATCATAAAATATGACAAAAGTTTCAAAATAATCTTTTATCTTACAAGAATGTACACCTGTAAAAATATCTGACTATATGTGTAAGGTTTGTTTCTCAATACTTGTATGATTTTCCACATGACATCACACAGGTACTTCAAGAGCAAACAGAAGATTAGGAAACAAAAACCTAACAATGTTCTAGGAAGTGGATGTCAAAAATAGATGCAAAAAGCACATAGCAGGCTGAGAGGGCCCTGAGAAGCAAAATGATTGGTGCAGATGAGAGGAATAGTGACAAACAAGGCATGGATCTGACTTAGGAAGGGTTCTATGAGGCTGAGACCATGCTGGTTCCTAGGCCTAGCTGAGGATGTTGGGATTTGACAATGTCCACATGTTTATAGATTTTTGTGGGAGAGGAGATTTCAGCCTCCAGTTTGTCTTTGGCATGTTCTTATGTGAGCAAGCAGCTTAGATCATTGGGCTCTGAGAGATGACACTACGTCCCTCACAATGGAATATAATATGGAACTCTGAGAGCTAAGCAACTGTAACTGACAGTCAGCTCAAGACACCTCATGTGGCCTGTAGCTCAGGAACAAGAAAGATGTTCCTGTGTTGTTTTCAAAGTTCAAGAGACTCAGGTCTCAGCATGAGAGGTGTGCGTGCCTCACTTGATGCTGTAGACATTGGATCAGTGCTAAACATGAATCCCATATCTCAGGCCTTTTTATAAGAAGAAACCAAGGGAATCACAAGACAACTCAGGCCAGGTATAACTAGGACAGGAAATCTATTTAATCTCGACCTAGCCCACAGTACAACCTTCTTATTCTGTGATTTTATATGTGTTTACTGAGAAAATATTTGCTGTGTACTTTTCAATCCACTCTATTACAATTACTCATTTTGAAGTGTACTCCCATTTCCATGTTTCAAAGATCCATTCTTTTTACCACCTCAGTGTGACAATCAGTCAGCACAAACCCTGAATGTGCCTGATAATTTATGGAACTTGGATTCAGGCATGTTGGAAATGCTGATAATGGACTTGGTCCCTGCCTACAAGAAAGGTGATATCTTCTGTGTTGGAAACTTTCTCCAGCATTTTAGAGAATGGGCCAAAATGGAGCACTTGCTGGATGTTCTGTTTAAAAAGTGAGTGTTCCTCTTTCAAACCCAGGGCGGATGAGACCACCTCTGGAAGATTATTGGAATACTTGGTACCTCTCTGAGAGTGTTTCACTGGGGTCTGGTCACAGGAGCATGGCTTGAGACAAAGAAGTACCCTCCATGACTACTTCCTTAGTATTGGGCTGCCAGAACATTTCATTTGCCTCATAAGCTAGTGGAAACATAGCAGTTTGGTTGCTGAGAAACTATGATTAAAGGAATGATTCAGTGGCACCCAACGTCCACACTCTCCTAGGAAATCACTATCTTGGAAGACTTTGAAGGAATATGGACAGAAGAAATAATGTAACTTGAACTTGAATTTGGGGCCTGAGTGCTGTCCCATTCGTAGCACTTTACCACTTGAGCCCCAGGTCCAAGTCTGGCCTTTGGCTGGTTAATTGAAGAAAAGTGTCTTTACAATTTTACAAACTCGACTGGGTTCAAACTATCATCTGGATATCTCACTCTCCGGATTAGTAGTATTAGAGGCATGAGCCATTGTGCATTTGTTTGGAGAGAGGTATATAACCATCCTCACAGAATTTCCTTGAAATTGTGTAGACATATCTCCACTTTTTGTCTGCCATATTTACATTACCATGTGGGACTTAGCCAGTCCCATGTGTATCCTGTTATTTCAGAAAAGGAAAAGCATAGAGTTATTCTCCTTATCTCCTGCATTGGTACAGATCCTTCTACTATTACTGGGAGGAAGATGAACAAGATGAAGAAATAAGTGGACGTTGGCACAAAGAGAAGTTCTGTCTTTGAAAACTGGGTATCTTTGAAGTTTCTGAATCAAAGTCAAATTCTTTTTTGCACACCAGTTGTGATTTTCCCCAGGGGGTTGATGCTTGCCACGTCAGTGGATAGCAGATTACACAGTTGTGGATGTGGTTGTTATTTTGGACTCTCATGGATGACAAGGAGGGTTGTGTATAACAAGTCAGATCCAGTGGAGAAACAATTTCTTCTCCTGTCACATGGGAAATTTTAGAGGATTGTATTAGAGAAATTCCTAGAAGTGGGTTGTGAGGAGCATCTTGCATGTAGGCGTCTTTACACACTTCCCAACATGCATGTCCTGCCAGAAAAACGATATATTAAAAGGCTCAGGAAGGATAGGGCGTGCTCTCATTTCTCTTGTCACCAATTTGCCAACAGCATGGTTTGTTCCATCTTCCCTATGTGGATGGACTTCTAACTTGATGATTTCTATGAGCAGAAGGACCATGACACCCTGAAAGAACTTACACAGTATGTCAAACTCAAAATGCCCTCTTCAGACTTCCTCTTCTGCTTCCATGTTCTTCTGGACAAGCTGGAGGAACGCATTACCCATGAGACCAAGAAAAATAGGAAGAAGTCCTTGTTTAGATGCCTCAGAGCTGGTGTATAGGGATAGAACCTGGGTCTCTAGGGATGTGCTGAATTGGCCAAGAGCCCTTAGTATGCCCCAGCTTGGCAAAATTCCTTTTATGGATATTCTTTGCCAGGTAATACCTTTTCTCCTTTTGAAAGAACTTGGAAGTAGCCACTCATTAGAAACAGCCTACTTTCTCATGTGTTCAGTTAAAACTCAAATTCTACAGATTCTCCCATTACATCCTCATAAAAGTTTAGTCAAACCTTAACATCAAGAGTTCTAAGACTCCTGTATCTATTTCCATTCTCAAGTTTGCATCACCATAGAGCAGCTCCTGCTGAACTCCAGAAAAAGAACCCATCAGTGATGTCATCTACGGTGACTGATAGAGATTGGAAGCCATTACTGATCTCCAGAAAGCATGTGAACATAGAGTTTTTTGAATTTGTAGAAAGGCCCAAGCAGGTTTGAGTCCTGTTGACATCCTAGTAGTTCTGAACACCACATGTGATGAAGGTGCACCTGCAAATACCATCAAGGAAGAAGACAATCCAGAATGTCTTCCATTAATATTCACAAGCCACCTAGATTGGCTCCAAAACAGTCAAAAAGACACGTCTTGGTATGCAGGGTAAATGTGTGCTAATGGAAAATGACCACAGTCTATGTTCAGGAAAACCAATAAATGAGGTCCAAAATCTAGATTCAGTTGGGAAAAGGGAATCTTTCCTCAGAGAATACCCAGACCAATCTGTCCTCCTGCAGGGCTTCCAATTTCCAATTGAGAAATTAGAATCTTTCTCTCCCTGGACTCTGAAAGAAAATCCTGTCTTTAGTGAGGAAGTAAATACCTTTTGACTTTGAGGACTATGAGGCAGAATTCCTGCTTGAAGGCAACTTAGAGACCAATTTATATTTAGAGTTTCCTTTACCCCTTCCTGGGAAAATCTTTAATTTTCTTTTTGTTCTGGTTGTTGTAAAATGTTCACTCTATTTATTTTTCTAACTTTATTAAAATGTCAATGTTTTTGATATATTCCCGATTCATTAATATTAACTATGTTTCTTTATAAGCCTACATTATGAAACATCGTACACACGTTTTGTATTGGTGGGGGGGGGACAGAGTGACAGGAGGCTGTACAAGAGAGCCTACTGCATATAAAGGAACTGTTAAATGCACACGGAGAGGCAAAGAAGCCAGGCCATGCCTGCATAGGGTGATAAGGTGGCTAAAAATGTCTAGGACATCACAGATCTGATGTGTAGAAAACTATTCTGTCAATTGGGAAAATGCACAACTTTTAGTGGAATCTGGGACACTCTTCCAACAGTGAGTTCAAATCTTTATACATCTTCATTGTGCTTTCAGTAACATGGAAGAAAAATTTGGCCCCAATAATATAAAAAATCTTTTTAGGTCTGAAAATATTTGACAAAATATATAGGGAATATGTATAAGGGAAAGTAAAAGCCATCATCAATAGAAGAAAGAAGGCTTACGTAGATGAACAAACACAAAACCAGGAAGAAAAATAACATGATTAAATAAATTATATATACATACATGTTATATTTTTGATGTTATATATATATATTATATTATATAATATATAAGATTGAATATGATTTTTCAAAATACAAAGGCATTTAAATTTTTAGTCTTGAGTATATATTTCACAAAACTTTAGTGTAAATTATTATTGGGGAAAGTAGTGATATAATTTGATTATAATTATATGAATATATTTGTGTGTTTCTAGATCTAACACTGATTATAAATAGATGAATAAACATATACATATATTTTTATATATCTGTCTATGAAGTGAATATAATGAAACTGACTACACTATGTATAAAAAAGCAGTTAAAAGCTGAGTCCATGAGTATCACGCCTTTAATCCTAGTGATGTGGGAAGCTGGGTTCTGAGTTTTAGTCTCACTTACCCCCATGGTCTTAGATTTTTAGAGGAGGTCTGGGACCCCCAGTGTAACAAAGAGACACATATGCAGTGGGATCACACTCCCTGAACCCAGAGGAAAGTCAGTAGAAATCAGGACAAGCCTCTTATGATAGTCTACTCAGTTCCTGTACCAAGATGGCTATCTGTAGAACATCAGATGGAGATTTGTCATTCTCTCCTAAAGGGTCTAAAAATAGCCTTCTGAACTATAGTCTCTGACTCTACTGAATTAAACCTTATTTCCCTTCCTAAGCTGCAAACACATGGAAATATGGCAAGGGCTCAAGAAAGATGGACAAAGACTTACAAGTACATAAAATTATATACTCTGTTTCAGTAATTCAATGACAAATCATCAAAGCATGTATTCAATTGTTCTATTTTTAAAGGAAATGGAAACATACTCTGAGTGTATCAGGAACTGGGTGACAGTTTGGTTGCTGAATTCTTGAAGGCACTCCTGGGCAAAAGAGACACATATATGGGGGAAATTGTGTCGGGGTGGGTGTCTTCACACAGCTTCACAAAGCAATGGCCATAACTGCTATGATGTCACAGCCCCCTTTGCCATAGCCACAAATAGGTGTCAGGTACTGGTTTTGCCCTGTAGTGGACTCAACAACACCAAAATAAACAAAGAATGAGAGGAATGACTACCAGCCACCAAACTTCAGCTTGAAGTGCTGTCCTGACCAGAAGCTAGGATAAATTGAGCTGGAGAAGACTAATCTCCATGTAAGGCTCCTGAGCACTAAAGACTAAGCATTGTTACAGATGTTTGAGAAACAGAAGTTAATGTGGCTCTCTCTTTACCAATTCCATGCTGAAAAGAAAACCAGAAATCATAATGAGAATTTCTATAAATCAAAGACATGACATTGATGATTTTGTAGCAACAACTTCACAGTGGGGATGGGAGGAGACATCCCAGAACAAGATATAGTTGATATGAGAGCTATCATCCAGGCAATTATCTAAGAGCAGGTAGTCCAGGCAGTAAGAACAGCAAGTATATCCCCCATTGATAGGATTGGACCGGACTGGCTTCAGAAAAGGAAAAAGCACAGACATGCTTGCTTGTGAAGTAAGAATGGAAATGTACAATGAAGAAAAAAGAGGTCAGAAATGCAGATAGGAATAAATTAGATAGATATTGTATTCTGTAGATTACAAGAAGAAAACTTCTGATTTTACCATATATCTGAAATGACCAACTGGAACCAAAGTGCTAAAATAGTAGTCAGACATATCTGATTCTCCAAAAGAATATTTTTTTCTTTTTTTTTATTGTGGAAATACTGTACAGAGGGGTTACAAATACATGGGCAAGATAATGAGTACATTTCTTATCAAGAATTGTAACCTCCTCCTTTGTTTCCCATTCCCATCCCTTCCCATCCTCCCCCAAACCAGTCTTCTTCCCCCCCCCACCAAAGTTGTAAAGTTCATTTTCGACATAACGACTTGTACATCTCATTGTTGCAATGGGTCCACCTTTATCCCTATTAAGTGAAGTAAGCCAGGCCCAATGTTTATAGACCCCTATATTTATAGGTCCTATGGTTTCCCTTGTTTGCAGTAAATAGCATATGTCTGTGTCAAGCAGAAAAGTTCAGATAAGATGATGTTAGGGAAATGAACCTAAGATATATATTCAAATATTTTATTTCTTTCATGCGATTGTTTCTTACACATTTATAAGATTATTTCTTTGTTGCTGTGTATGTCCCTCCCCCAGAGTATAACCCCTGCTTTCACTGTATTTGATGTTGTTATAATTTGTGGAGGGGAAGGGAAAAAACCAAAAGAATATTTCTGAAATGTGATTGTAGTTTACAACTGGAATCCTCCTCATTCAGGCGGCTGATATCTGAGGATCAGTTTTAATTAAGCCCAAAGAAGAAATTTTGTAAGACTGATCTGCAATTAACCACCAAAAATATGGATATGAAGCTGTGGTTCAACTGGAAGAGCACTAGGCTTGAGGAAAAATCTAAGCGACAGCACCTAGGCCTTAGGTCCAAATCCCAGGACGTCACAAAACAAAGAAGCCAACAAATATAATTTGGTGCTCAGTCATTCATCACTTAGTATTCTAGTTCAATGTATTTGGTATGAGCCTTGGAAATTATATCCTTAGCAATTGCTCTTCCCCATATTTTCTTCATTACCATTTTTCAAAGCCCCGTTACAATTAGTGTCTCCTCCAGTTAGCATAGCAGTCTGCCACTGGAAATTTGAGGATTTATTTTATTAATCATAAGAATTGTGATCATATTTCCACATACATCAAATTGGTAGTAGCCACATTCCACTATTGTGAATGCCTTTAATCCTCCTTTGAGTTAATGAGCATTAAGGCTTAAAAATTCTAGAGTTGTTATCAAATTAATTCAATAGTCATCATTCTTCCACCCAATCTTGTAACATATGTTTATAAAAGGAGACACTATATGAAAGTGTGCACATGATACCTTCTAATTCTAATACTCTCAAGAAGTAGGGTTTTAAGAGACATTCTAATTGCTTTGCCAAAGAAAAGGATAAGAGATTTAAATAAGTTACCTGACATCTCAGAAGCAAAATGCTATTGGCTTTAGAACAAATTCATTTGCCTAGAACTGAGGAAATGATTTTCAGAAATGCCAGAGGCAAAGGGTATTATTCAAATGACCTTATCATGAGGTACAAGCAGCCTATCTAGATCAAATTTCCAGGAAAAAAAAGCAATGAAGGAAAAGCAATTAATGTTTCTAAAACATCAGTTGTTGGTGGTTCATGCTTGTTATCCTATCTTCTTAGAAGTCTAAGATGAAAGGATCTCAATTCAAAGCCTGGCTAAGGAGAAAACCTTCCTTTCTGCAAACAGCGGACAGGAAGCATTAGCTATGTGCCTGAAGCCCAGCTGGGCGGCCTCCGACAACAGACATCCAGACACACAACACCACCCCCATCTGAAATATTATCAAATACATTCACATAATATCTCCTGTTTGGGAGATAAGATGTATCAAAGACAGTTCATAAAGGAAGATAAAAAAGGCAGAGTGAAAGTGGAAATGTGTGCTCACTCATTGAAATATAAGTTAATGCCAGAAGGATGTTAATGGGGCTAGAGGCCCATTTGATAACATACACACTGAACCATCTTTCCTCACATATAGTCATTCAGGTTAAATAGTGAGATTTTTGAATGCAAGGAATGTGTGTGAGCATGTAGCTTGTAAAAGTAACAAAAAGCTAGGCATTAGAAGCTCAGGACTGTAAAAGTAGCTACTCAGAACCGTGAGATATGAGGAACTCAGTTCAAAGCCAACTGAGCAAAAAAGACTCTGACCTCCAATTAAACAGTAAATGCAGAAACTGAGCTGTGCTTCAAATGGTAGAGTGCTAGCATCGCATAGAAAAGCTAAGCAACAGTGCCTAGGTCCTGAATTCAACCCCAGTACTGACTCTCATACACGAAATAATCATGACAACACCAGAGTGTATGCATATATTAGCAAGGGATGTAGATAATTGGATGATGACATCATTTACCTCACCTTTAGTCTCAAGCATTCTGTACAGTGTAGCCCAGTCTGAGAAAGGCCATAGGTGAACTCTTTCCTCAAAATCAGCAGATACATCCTCATTTCCCTCTGCACATTTATATTATGTATACACACACACACACACACACACACACACACACACACACACACACACACACACATATATATATATATATATATATATATATATATATAAAGGCTATATTTTTCGAACTAATTTTGAAATACATAAATTTACACACATGCTTCAGAATTATATACCCTTGTTTAGGTTTCATAGAGAGCACAATATGTCCATCGTCTGGCTCATTCTTGTAATCCAACCTGATCACGAGGGTGGGATCTGAGGATCACAGTTTGATGGCAAACCAAGCTAATAAATCCTCAAGATTCTTATCCTCAACTAAGTAGAAATAGTCAGAAGTGGAGATGAGATTTGAGTGGCACAGTGACAGCACTGAGTAAAGCAATCTAAGCAAGAGCTCCAGACGCTCAGTTGAAGCCTGAGTACTGGCCCACTTTTACTCCAACAGCCAAATTCCCCCAAACACAAACCAAAAATATGTCAAAATATTTTGTAACTTTTGAAGCAAAATCCAATGAGGCAACATAGTTGTTAGTTTGTTGAAGAGTTGGTGGTGAAACCCGTTAAAATGACATAACGAACAAATAACCAAGTAAAATTTCCCAGTAAAGAAACTTCCTTAGAATTCACTGGGACCCCTGACAAAGAGATTTTTTTTCTATGCTTTTTGAAAATGAGTGTTTTTTTCAGTAAGATAAATAGTATAAACCTTTACTGTAAGTTATAAGAGTCATTGGAAACTCAAGTGAAGTGAATGTAAAACAAAATTACACAATATTACAAGTTTCTATGCCTCTGTTGAGACACTAGACCTGTAATAGTGTGGTCTTTCAGAAAGAGAAGAGGGATGCTCAGCATCACTGGTCATAAAAGAAATGCAAAGCAAAACCAAAACCACATTTAGATTCCACTCACCCCAGTTAGAATGGCCATTATCAATAGAACAAATAATAAAAGATGCTGGGGTGGATATGTCTAAATTGGAACCCTACGACACCGATGGTAGGAATGTAAGCTGGTTCAACCACTCTAGAAGGCAGTATGGAGATTCCTCAAAAGACTCAACATAGAAATCCTCCAACAATCCCACACCTCAGCATTTATCCAAATGATCTCAAACTAGGGCACAATAAGCTACCAGCACAACTATGTTCATTGCAGCATTGTTTACCATAGTAAAGGTATGGAGCCAACCCAGTTGTCCTTCAGTAGATGAATGGACCAAGAAAATGTGGTATAATTACACAATGGAATTTTATGCTTCTATCAGAAATAATATCATGGTCTCTTTTGTAAGAAAATGAAAAGAAGTTAGACTGGAGGACCCTGACACTTGCTGTGGTTTCTCTTGCACAGCATACTGGGGAACTTAGGCCTTTGAGAAAGTGACTGCTAATTAAATGCTTCTTACTAATAAGAATTATTTGTAGAATTTGAAAACATATTTGGGTAATAAATAGACTAGAAAAAATGTTGTTTGCTCTTTTTTATCACTACATTTCTTTTTGTCTAAATCTAAAAGCCAGACTTACCCTAAGGTTCTAGAATAAGCAAAATGGCTTATAGAGCTCAGATCATTTCTTTCCACAGAAGATAACAGCAGCAAAAGAAATACAGGTCCACAACTGGCACAAGGAAGATAGATTTTGATGTCTCCTTTAGTCTTAAGATCGAATGTTCAAGGAGGAAACCTTGGGACTGATAACAACTTAAGGACCTAACATTTCCTGTGTTGTTCCATTATAGGAAGCAGTAGGTGCTATGACTGACTGGTGATCCTAGCTGTGTCCTGAGAAGGACCAGTAGGGCTCTCTCATGGTCACTGGAAAGTCAGGATTGCACTCTAAGGGGACCTACAAGAAGGTGGTAACAAGACCTGAGTCAGAGTTTTGCCAGATCTAGATGATTTGTGACAGGCACTATAGTCTTCTGGCTAAGAATGTGGATATATCATCAGGGTCCTGCATACAAATTTATCACAAGTCTTAGCTTGCACCATTTCCTTATAATAGCCAACAAAAGGTCATTAATGTCATCTGGAGATATTCTCATCAATATTTAGTAGGTAAAAAGATATAAAATCAAGTTCATCATGAGGAAAAAACCCAGATGAAAACCAAATTGCAAGAGCATTTATAAAAAATGTTTCTCTGTACATATCAATTGTGACAAAGTATTAAAAGTTAATGAAGCTGGGAAATTTAAATGGATTTCTTTTTTATTATGGTTGGAACTGTCTTTTACATTTCAACTACTTAACAAAAAGAAGGTAGGCCAAGCATTACCTATGTCTCACACCTGTAACTCTAGCTTTTTTATATACCTGAGATCTACGGAAAGTGTATTATAGCTAGACCAGGTAGGAAAAATGTGTGAAATGTTGATCTCTAATTAACCATTCATAATCAAGAAGTGGAAGTTTGGTTCAAATGGTAGACTGTTACCCTTGAGTTAAAAAGCTAAAGGTCAGCTCCCTGAGTTCAAGTCCCAATATGGAAACACACACACACACACACACACACACACACACACACACACACACACACACACACACACACACACATTTTATCTCAAAAATAGCCAGTGACCAGGAAACATAAACAAGATGATATTTTTCTTTATTTACTTTCATTTTTGTCGTGTTTCTTCATTTATCTCTCTTTGAGAATTTAAAGGGGCAAAGAAAAGGGGAGACATAGGCCGAACATGTGCAACAGTGACCTATGCAACTTGTTTGTGGGGATGGACGCAATAACTGGAAGAGATGAAGGGAAAGGGTAGGGTTGTGCCAAAAGAAATGCACTCAGGGAAATAGAGCTCAATATGACTTCCATTCTTCAGTGAAAGAGCTCAGAGACAATGTTCTTAGCCCTGGGATCAAGCCTCATTACTGACTGAAACAAAAACAAAGACAAAAGAAATGTAGTCATTACCACCCATGTTTAACTGTCCCCTCTACAGCACAATGATAATAATAGTAATAATAATAATAATTATTATTATTATAATTATAATAATAATGATAAGAAGAAGAAGAAGAAAAAGAAAAAGAAGAAGAAGAAGAAAAAGAAGAGGAGGAGGAGGAGGAGGAGGAGGGAGAAGAAGTAGAAGGAGAACAAGAAAGAAGAAGAAGAAGGAGGAGGAGGAAGATGAAGAGGAGGAGGAGGAGGAGGAAGAGGAGGAGAAGGAGGATGATTAAGAGAAGGAAGGAGGGAGTTCGGGGAAGATGGTGGAGGAGAAGCTGGAGTCTAAACAAGCTCTCGCATAGAAAGCAGTTTTAGAGTTCCAGTGAACAGTCCTAAGCCAGAGAATCACACCAAGTGTGCCATCACAGGACATAGAGTTAAGCCAAAGAGGGAAAATCCAGGCAAGGAGACACATCTGAGTTCTTGCAAGCAGCCGCCACGGAGGCAGCAACGGTGGGGAATGGCAGCGGCGATCGCAGGATCCATACCTGAGCCACAGAGAGTCCGGGACAAAGGAGCCAGACGCAGCGGGTGAGTGGATTCTACTCAACACCAGCAAGGACCGACAAGGAGCTGACATCTTCATCCTGCAGTTCACAGACCAGAGATGACCCAGGAACCAAGACTCGGCGTGAGTAGAAGCCTGACATCCTCACACCTTCTTCAGGGAGCAGAGGAGGGAAGACCACCCCCCCCCCCAGTACCGGAGATCTCCATCTTGGATACCGACAAAGCTCGGCGAAGCTGCTAGCTCCAACTCAAGCCTGGAATAAAACGATTCATTTAGCAGGTCACAAGAACTTAACGGTGGCGTGACCTGCCAGACCCAGTTCCACCCAGGGAAAAGTCACCGAGCTTGGGCGCCAGCCCTAGGACTGGCTTTCTTAACTGGGTAATCAGAGCCAGAGGCTGCCACTCCTTCTAGCAGCCTTGACAATCAATTGAAATTCAGTAAACAGAAACCCTGAGAGTGGCTCCAGGCTGGGCTCTGTGAATTTTTCACAAATTAGTCCTCAGGAAAAGCTACTGTTTGTTGAAAGGCCTCAGCTCTACCCAGAACCTAGCTTCATCACTGCATCCCCCTCTTTTGTGATAATCAAAGCAGATCTGCCTCCCTTTGAACTAGCCTGGGAGGAGGATCGCAAAATCTTGGGTAAAGCAGAGTATTTTTCTGCCTGTTCGAACAAACTGACTTAAGAAATCAACCAAGCCACAGGACCACAAGCAGACCAGAGACTCCAACAAGAGGCTGGGTACAGACACAAGGGAGATACAGGATTTTTCCCACCCCTCCCCCCAAAAAATCAAAGAACTTTTCTTCTTCTTCTTCTTCTTCTTCTTCTTCTTCTTCTTCTTCTTCTTCTTCTTCTTCTTCTTCTTCTTCTTCTTCTTCTTCTTCTTCTTCTTCTTCTTCTTCTTCTTCTTCTTCTTCCTTCTTCTTCTTCTTCTTCTTCCTTCTTCTTCTTCTTCTTCTTCTTCTTCTTCTTCTTCTTCTTCTTCTTCTTCTTCTTCTTCTTCTTCTTCTTCTTCTTCTTCTTCTTCTTCTTCTTCTTCTTCTTCTTCTTCTTCTGTCTTCCTCTTCCGATTTCTTCTTCTTCTTCTTCTTCTTCTTCTTCTTCTTCTTCTTCTTCTTCTTCTTCTTCTTCTTCTTCTTCTTCTTCTTCTTCTTCTTCTTCTACTTCTTCTTCTTCTTCTTCTTCTTCTTCTTCTTCTTCTTCTTCTTCTTCTTCTTCTTCTTCTTCTTCTTCTTCTTCTTCTTCGTCGTCGTCGTCGTCGTCGTCGTCGTCTTCGACTTCGTCTTCGTCTTCATCTTCTTCTTCGTCTTCATCTTCTTCTTCTTTTTTTGGTACATTATATAAATAATTTTTTTTCTTTTCTAAAACTTTTTTAATCTTTAATTTTTGCCTTTTTTGAAAAAAAATTGTTTTCCAGTAACTTTTTTTTCCTCTTATAACTTTGATTTTAGGGATACGTGAGTATGCGTTTTTCTCTCTTTTTTTTGTTTACATTCTCTTTTTTTCTTTTTTAATTATCTTTTTGTTTTTTTTTATGTTTAGCTCTACTGAACTTCTTATCTTTTTTCTTCCTTTCTTATCCTTTTCACCTTTTCCTCTCGTTCTTCTTTATGTGACTTAATTCTTGTCCTGCACATCCTCAGATAAACCCATAGTTGACTATTAGACCCTATCCCCCATTGTGTACACACTTAATCCACAAATTTATTACTTAATTCAAAACCTCTGACACTTAAATTCCTTAATAGCAGTACTACTTTTATACAAATATAATATTTAAGCATTTTTATATTTAAGTTTTTTCATATCTCCTTTATATCCCTCCGCTTCTCTCAATATATTCATATTCTTCTCTAAATAGAATGTTTCCTAGTTGCATAATATTATTAATTTTTACTTTTGTATTTTTTCTGGTTTCTTCTCTTTTCCCTTTCCCTTTCTTCTTTTTTTCTTTCTCTCTACTTTCATCCTACCCAACCTATTTCCTGCTTTGAGATTAGGACTTAGTAAACTCTCCCTGTGCCTCCCCACATCAATCTATTCCAATTTTTTACCGATATCTCTACCTAACCCTAATAATTTCTGGTCTTCTAAATTCTTCTTTGCGGTTCATAGCCCATTAACATATAGTTGTTTGATGTTGAATAGATGTATCTGTTGAACTAGATTGTATCGGTAGACTATTGACTGTGCAAATTCAGACAAACAAGTCCACACTAAAGCTGCCAGCACAACTATGTTTATTGCAGCATTATTTACCATAGCTAAGATCTGGGACCAACCCAGATGCCCCTCAGTAGATGAATGGATCAAGAAAATGTGGTATGTGTACACAATGGAATTCTTTGCCTCCATCAGAAAGAATGACAGTGCCCATTTGTTAGGAAATGGAAAGATTTGGAAAAAATTATATTAAGTGAAGTAAGCCAAGCCCAAAGAAACTTAGGTCCCATGGTTTCCCTTATTTGCAATATCTAGTATATGTATGAGTCAAGCGGAAAAGGTCAGGTAATGTGATGTTAGGAAAATGAATCCTTAGATATGTATTTTAATGCTTTTTTTCTTTCATGCATTTGTTTCTAATGCAATTATAAGATTATTTCTTTGTTGCTTTGTATGTCCCTCCCCCACAATATAACCCCTACTTTCAGTGTATTTGATGTCAGTATAATTTGTGGAGGAGATGGGGAAAAACAAGTAGTTTAAGGATACAGGTGGACCTGTTGCAACAATGAGAAGTACAAGTTGTCATGTCAAAAACGAACTTTACAACCTTGGTACGGGGGGCAGGGGAGGATTGGGTGGAGGGCGGGGGGACAGAGGCTGGGAAGGGATGTGAAGGGTAAACAAAGGAGGATGCTGCAATGCTTGATAAGAAATGTACGCATTATCTTGCCCATGTAATTGTAACCCTTGTATACAATATGTTCACAAAAAAATAAAAATTAAAATTAATTAAAAAAGTAAATAGTATATATATATATATATATATATATATATATATATATACAAACATATACATATACATACACACAGAATATATGATGGGATGAATTAAATATAAATGAATATTTGTAAAACAAATTTAAATATAACTAAATATATATTTACAATATATACATATTTACATATGCAAGATCATATTATATCTGTATGTTTATAAATATATTTTTAATTAATATCCAAAGAGTATATCTGAAGATTTTGGGGAAATTATAGAGTTTCTAAAGGCTTACTACTGACCCATCATACTTTCAAGCAATTTTTTTCTCCTTATTACAATGTCTGGATTACTAACATTGAATGATTATAAAACAGAGTATCTGTTTTAGTCCTTATGATTTTGGATTAGAAACATCTACTTACTCAGTACGAAACCTACCAAAATGTGATCTTGAAATCACACTCCACAAACTGGACATTTGCAGCAAATTAACAACTTACTTTATCTCACATAAATTCAGTTTCCTTAGATTCATCTACATATAAAAACATGCATGCATTTTCCTGCTCACATACACCCCCATATTCACATGACATACTAAATGTGACACTATAATAAATAATAATATAGATACGGAAAAGAACATTTTGCAAATGTAATTAACATTTATTTTTTAGATATAATGCATTATTGAAATACTTATGAAAGAGCAGCTGAGAGGATGTTTCAAATACTAGAGTGCCTGACTAAAGAGCATGTTTCTCAGTCCAAACATCATTATTTGCATCCTTCCTTCTCCCACATAAAAAAAGCAAATAAGTATAGAATTAACCTATATATCCCTTAATCACTAATTGAATAAAGAAATTGTAATATATATGCATATATAAACAATGATGTATTACTTAGCCTGACACAATACTGAAATCATATCATCTTCAAGAAAATACATAGAAGAAGCAACCTTCATATTAAAGAAATATGCCATACTGTGAAAAACAAATTCTAGCTTTCTCATATGCAGAATCTAGACCTAGAAAATAAAATGAATGACCAAGGTATAAAAGGTGGAACTGATTAAATTTGGACAAAAGTAAGAGAGGAGATGAAGAGAAATATTGTGGAGTATATATGTTCAAATAATTTATGTTAGTATCATGACATAATAAAAGTATAAAAATAAGAAATGAAATTCATAAAATGAATAAAATTTAGCAAGCTACATTATATGGATATGTGTATAACAATAAAATACCTTGTGAAATTAATGTTTGATAATAAAAAGACAAAAATTCATTCCAGCCGTTGTAGATTCATATGTTAATTTCCACTTTTTGTTCAGTTATTTCCCTAGTAAAGTAAAAGGAGAAATTGATTTTGCTTATTTAGAAAGACTATGTTGTACGATTAAAATTAAAGTATTCTAGTTAATTGCTGTCAATATGAAATTGTTCAATCCAATTAATTATTATATTAGAATATTTTCAATGCACTCTTCAAAATATTATCCCTATATGTATATACTTTTTGCTATTTATTGAATATGTTTTCTTTACTCAATCTCTATATATCATTTTCTGAATGTAGTTTGGTATATGCAACTAGGATATATTATATATATATATATATATATATATATATATTATATATATATATATTGAAATCAATTATTCAAAAAGTTTTTATCCAAAATGTCTAAAATGAAATAAAGAGTTAAATCCAAATTTTGTATATTCGAAGACAATACTTGGTTAGTCCTCTTCACACATTCCCCATTCCCTTCTTGAGAATAATACAATTTGTAAGGAAATGCTTAGAATGTTTTGGAGAAATAGGTTGACTTTAAACCAATGAGTTACTCTATGCTGCATTTCTGTTTACTTTATATCCAGAAAAGCTAAATTCTTTCCTTATCATTTTCCTTAGGCTTTATATTCAGGTTTAAAACTGTTGGATGACAAAGATATAAACATTTTTTTTAACAGTGGTTAAATTGAGGCTGAGGAATCTAGGTACAAGTATACTCATGCAGATAGGGCTCATCAGTAATGAGACCATGATATCAAAATGTTAACCTATGCTTACTGAAATTATCCTTATGAGATTTTGTGCATTATAAACAGTGGTTACTAGCATTTGTTTTGTAATCAACATCATTTCATGGGTTAGGAACTGAATTGAGACATTATACGCAGAACTAAATTTATAGAGGCATCCAAAATTAGTTACCAAGATATACATCATTTAACACGATGTTTTAAAAATGCAAGCCAAAGGAAATAATTTATGGAAAAAATCTTTTAAAATAAATACAGAATAAGTATCACTGATTTTTCTTAAATGCCAGTTTGGAATACGGTTTGCATGATGACTTTTCTGATTATATGTTTAGTTAGGTCTTGATATTTAGTTGGAGAAGTTATGTTCTTTCATATATTCATTTGTCAGATCAAAGAGGAAATGAATTCCGTGCCAGAGTCAAATCCGTAATAATGTAACAGTTGTATCCTGCCACTTTGCCAAAGTTTCAAATCAGATCGAGTAACTTGGGTCTTTTTTGGATCTAACTAAGTAGGTATGCAATTTTCTCATTACTAGAAAGATATTGACCAACACTTATTAAAACAGTATTTTCCAGAAACTACTCCTATTCTCTCTTTTCATTAGATTATTTATTTCATTTATATCATATTTTGATGTTTTCATTATGATAACCTACATTAAATCTTCTACAGTGTAATTTGGAGTTGTTTAAAATTATGTACACTCAGGTACACTGCTAGGATTCTATTATTTGCATATTTTGTTCTTGGGAAATCAGTAGGATTTAGTTCTCTATATGGATATTATTGGACTTATTCATTGCATTTCTGATTTTTTTAAGTATGTCATGATTTTTGTGATTTAATACTGTAATATTTTTTCTTTTAAATATGTGCAGATCTTACTTCACATACAGTTACCTTTGTTTTAAACAATTTGATCCATTCAAGGGATTTGCTATATTAGGTTCATCCAAATGAATTTAATAACAAATTAACACAACCTTATTTCGGAAAGACAGTTGTCCTTATATCTCTACTCAAGTTAACATATATTTGAGGTTTTTGTACTTTAAAAAAAAACTGAGCATAACATGTTTTTGTTCCTGGGGGAGTTCCAATTTCTTGGTTGTTTTTCAAGCTGTGGTGACTTCAACATATGTGTCCATTTATTTTAATTGTTTTGTGTCTATATTTTGTTTCATAAAACAGAAAGTAGAAAAAGCATCAGTGATTTAGAACTTTTCCACATAGAATTCTAAGAGAGACAATTGAAGTTTTGTTATAACTGGTACCCGGGAGTTCTTGTTCGTGGAAGGGGTAGCAGAAAAACAGAGACATTGTTTGACGTGATTGAATTCTGCCTCCTTTTGCCTCACTAGTTCCAATGGTAATAATTTTGTCTGTATTAACTTAGAATTTTTGGTTTAATTGGTACACACTACACATTCATATTTGATTTTTACTCTAAAATCTTCTTTCCTTTGTTTAAGACCAGAGATGTGAATTTATAGTGGTAAAAAGCATCTACTAATTTATATGAAATTGTCCAAACTAGTTTCACTTCACAATATATGCAATATAGAATGTAATAATAATAGTGTGAGATAGTATGTAATAATTGACTTTGGGGAAAGTCGATTAAAGTGCATTTTTGTGAGATACTGAGTAATAGTAAAAATTATACTTAATATTATTAAAAATAATCCCAGTTATATCTAAAAATAACTCGTAGTTATAAACTAATGCTGAAAAAATAATATCATTTTTTGGAAAAATCCAGAAGTTTAAATAAGCTTGTTTTTTAAAAATTGACTTGGATCTGGGCTTCGTGGCTCATGCCTGTAATCCTAGCTACTCAGGAGTCTAAGATGTGAGGATATTGGTTGAAAGATAGCCTGGTCAGAAAAGACTGTGAGACCCTTACCTCCAGAAAACCACCTAAAAACTAGAAACAGCACTGTGGCTCAAGTGGTACAGTGGAAGCCTTGAGCTGAAGAGCTGAACACTGGCTCACCCCAGAATTCAAGCCCCACGACCCACAGAAAAAAAATTTACATGGATTTGTTCTTCATTTTTTTTTTCTTTTTTTTTTTCTTCTTCATTTTTTTTTCTATGAGAGGTTGTTCAGTAAAAAATGTCATTAGTGTTTATATTTTGTGTTGGCATAAATAAGCCTACTATTGTGTTAATTTAATTTAAAAAAACTTTGATTCTATGACAGCATAAATTTTGTGGGTAGTGGTTAAGACAAGGTTGCCTTTCTGAAAAAAATATGTATATCACCCCCCACAAAAGAGGAAGAAAAAAATTATATGCCAGGAAACTTACTCTGTAAATCATAGTGGAATAATATTCTGTCATAGGTGAAGATGTTGCCACTTGATTTTAGTATGCCCCAGAAAGACCAATGTGTGAAAGAAAAATGACTTTCCGTTTCCTCCCAGATTGTGGAGAATACCTGAGTAGTTCTTTAGACTGAAACCTATGAGTACATAGAATCTCATCTTCCTTCTATATTTTAATCATTCTCGGTCAAAAACATTTCTCTTTGACATACTCCCCACCTTGACATTGTCTTGTCACAGCCTACCAAAGCAATAAAACAAACTGAACATATACTGAAACCTTCAAACTTTTAAATGTGTAAGCCTTTCTGCTTAATATATGGACAATATCACTTATTATGGAAGGTTATAAAGCTAACACAGAAGTCTAGTCTTTCTAACAATGTAGAGTATATAAAAATGTGCTTTATTATAAAATATCTAACTCCATGTTGTATTTTGTGTTTTTGTTTCTGTTGATCCTTAAACTCAGGGCTGGAGTGGTGCTTTTGTGGTCAAGGCCAGTGATCTACATATAATATGAACTGGAAATCCATTTGCCCGGTTGGTTAATTGGAGATAAGAATCTAATGATCTTTCCTACTCCGCCTGGCTTCAAATTGTAATCTTCAGATCTCAATCTCTTAACGAGCTAAGATTCAACCTTGAACCACCAGTGCTAGCCATGTTGCATATTGTGTGTAATTCTAATTCTCAGCATTGTATATATGTTCCTACTACAATGTAAAAAATCTTAAAATATACTAAGGGTAAATATATAATGAAGGAAGAATTTTTATCCTTTAAAAAATGTTTCCAAAATCTATGATAAACTATTGATATTTTATTGTACCTTTCCTGCAATCAGTTTTATATATTTTAACAATTGTCAGGCCAAGTTTCTCTATATTCTACTGGAGATTTACTATTTCATGCATGCATGTAAATTTATGTGTATACGTATCTATCTATATATCTTCCAGACTTGTTACTTAGCTTTGTTTTGCTGTTCAGCAGTTGAACCCGGTCGGCTCATTCTGTGACAATATCTGTCCTCATTCTCATCATTCCTTATTTACCATACCATCAGACTTCTAAAATCAGCCTCATTTCCTGGATAATGTTACCAATCATTCCAACCCACAGGGTTTTAATAAAGGAAGCTTTAAGAAAGGAAGTTAACATGAAGTGACAAGTACCGAATTTCCACAGAGACCTAGTAGGTTATGAAAATTATATCTGACACCTTTCACATTTCTGCCTTCCTTCTCTTCTCATACTTAAGAAAACATTGACTAACACTATAAATATATTGCATTTATAACTTAAGAATCAGTGTTTTTTTCTAACCTGAAGCCTTCTTTTCCATGATTTTTAACATAAACTTTTGGGAGATTTTTTTTGGATAGTTATGGGATTTCATCCAAAACAAATCCATGTATATAAAGTAAGCCAATGTTTTCAACATAGATTACTAAACAAAAGAGGGAGAAAATTATAGTTAGTTATATATATTAATCACAAATATAGGCAATATCAAGATATTTTCAAATTGTATACTTTTACTGGATAAAGAGCCTCAGACTTCTAATCTTATCTACTTGGGAAAGAGAGATTAGAGAATTCCAATTACAGGCAAGCACAGACACAAAAAGAAATTTCAGAAACTCTAACCATTTGCTGGGTGCAATATTTTTTGCTTGTGTTAGGAGGACCACAGTCCAATCAGGCCCAGGCATACTGATACTACCTCAAAATAAGCAATCCAATTACAATCTGAAGGTATGGCAGTAGTAGATATGACGTTTAACAAGTGTAGGGTTTTAGGTTCAATCCTCCAGTACAGCTCAGAATTTAAGTATGTACCAGGTAAGAATGTGGCATGTCTAAGGTCAAGACTTCATACTGGTGTTACAAGCTCTAATAAAACCTTTACCTCTTTTGCTAATTTTTTTAAAGTATAACCACAACTTCCATGCCCAAAGCAAATAATTTCCTATGAGATTTTCTTCACTCCATAAAGTAATATGTTATGTGTTGAATACGGTCCCATTAAAATCTTACTATCAAAAACCCAATGCATTAGAAAGTGATTGTATATTGAAACAGAATCTCAAAGATAGCATTTAAGTGGAAGTCTCCTCCAACAGATGCAGAAGGCCTTGAATATGCTAAGGAAAGACGACTCAGAAGAAGCCAACTCTGATCTTGGAGTTCTAGTTCCACGAACTCAGAGGCAATATATTTACAGTGTTCATGCTACCCAATCTGTGGTCGTATATTATTACAATTACTATCAAACATGTGGAATCTATAAGACATGAAAAGTCATCGATTCTTGGGGTCCATGACTCATCTCTATAATCCTAGTGATTAAGAAGGATGAGACTTGGAGGATAATGGTTTTCCACCTTGTAGGAAAGTTTATATGGTTCTAACTCCAATTAACTGAAAAAATTTCTGGGCTGGAGGCATGGTTCAAATGGTAGACTGATTAGTGTTAGCAAACAAACTGAGTTCGTGAGTTATGTTTAAGCCCCAAACTGTGAGAAAGAAAAAGTCCTCCGAAGAATACTTTGAAAAGACGCATTATGAATAGGAAAACAGAAACAAAAGAAATAAACTTCTTGATATAGACAAAGCTTCCCAATGTGAAATATGGCACAAACTGTAATATTTAGGTTTTTCCTTCCTATACAGAAGAAATAAATGGTATTTATACTTGAGGAAACTAAAATGTAAAACTATGCAATGAATAATCATATTACATTTGTGTTTTTATAATTTAACTTGTTTTCCTACAAATTTCTATAATAGTGTAGCTTTGGAAAATCAATAAATGTTGCATTTACATATAGGATTACATACCCTTGCAAGTGTTGTCTAAAATTGGTCTACACTGAAATGATTGCCATTGATATCTTTCTCAAGATTCCAAATATTTATATTTTCAGCTGACCTTCTATAAAACTCATACCCCAAACATAACTTTTTAGTTTATTCATGCAATCATACGAACATAAACATAAGGCCCCAAACGTTTATTACTTTTATCTGCTGTCATTAATTTAGTACACCTAATAGAATTATATATATATATATATATATATATATATATATATATATATATATATATATATATATATATATATACCCTGAGGGAGATAACATATTTCTTTCTAAATATAGACTTCTAGGCGCACACACACAGACACAGACACACACACACAAAGACACACACACACACACAGAGACACACACACACACACACACACATACATATATATTTACCACTCTAACTCATGTTAGGTTCCTGACACTGAGTATCACACAATGATCTAATAATCAAACTCCACCCCAGACATAAAATACATTCATATTTCCACACAAAAAACACCAGATAATTCAAAATAATGAGAATAATGAGCCATCCACACCGTGATTTCATTCATTCATGATGATGCATTTTTCATATCATAATTAAAAATCTTTATGAGTGTCTCTGATTAGTAGACAAAAGTATGTTATCATATAATAGAAACTGTAGGTTAAATTACTTTTCCCTAGTTAATCTTTAATATATCATATCAAAGAATTCTCTTTCCATCTTGCAGAGTCTGTTTCTGGCATTTTCCCTAATGTCTAATATTAAATTACAAAGGACATGCCATATTCCTTAATTCATTTTTCCTAAAGGTTATGCTATAGAGTTGAATGTGATTTGTTTACTGATTCTAAATTAACTTTTCTCAACAACTTGTATTATTGTTTATATTGCTCGTAAACTATTTGAAATGTCAAGAAGAACTGGATATTCATCTTAGGAATGATTGTGAATGGCAGCAATGGTTGTGGGGAGATGAAGGACTTGAAGTACCTGGAGTGTCTAAAAGAAGGCAATGTTATTTAAAGGGCTGATGGTTTAGTAAGCTTTTAAAGTGTGGTATTTTTATTTCATCTAAGAAGATAAAAGTATGCTTTTCATCACATTCTGGCCTGTAAGGCACTGGAATCATTTCCTTTGTATATCATATGCCCTGCTGCTACTGTAGTGAAACCCACAAACAACTGAACAACTGTGTTAGCTGCTCTAGATTTTGAAATTTTCTTCCAGTAGCCCTCCCTAGTAATTCAAGCCCAGACTCATGAGATAGTCACATAATCAACAATTACAAACACCACAATATAAAAGACCATGTGCAAAATGAGGTTCATTTTTTTCTTTGTTGTTTCCTTTTTTTATTGATTGTCTTTTAAGGAGCGACGGGCTGTTTATTTCTCATTATTGTTGGTGTGACTTAAATAAATTTACCAGATTTTTCAAATAAAATAAAGAGATATAAAAGGCATATTTAGTCACAAAATAAAAGTGAACATTTGAGTGATTCTTTTCATTCTACTCCTGTTCACAGTTATTTTGAAATACCTTTGAGATGAGAAAAGCATATGTGTAAATTGCCACGCATCAAGCACACAGGACTGTGGAATCTTTGGGCTTTGATTTCTATATCAACTCCACCTAGAAAAGAAAATTATCACTTGCTTCATGTCTTAAGTAATCTACTTAAAACAAGTTTTATTAATTTCATCAATACATCTCATAATCTATGGAATTGATGCATTGCATAAGTCTTTGATTTATTTCCACTACATTAATATTACACTTATTTTAGTTTTTTGCACATGAAATAATGACATTCTTGAGGATAAAACATTCCTGTTTTTCATTTTAGTTGCCGAAATGGAACTATTTGACATTTTGAAATAAAACTTTAAATCAAAAACTTCAAATTTCATAGGACTTGAATTGTGTTAATTACATCTTTAATGTTAGAATAAAAAGCATTATTAAATAGAAAGCAAAATTATGTTATCACACCTCAATCCCTGAATTGACTTTATGATAAAAAATAATTTTATTTATATAATATATATGCTGACACAAAGTATGTGATATGAAAACAAAAGACTCCTTTTTTGTTTTGTGTTCGTTGTTGTTGTTTATAGTTTGTGTTGATTCTGTAGTCTTTACCTCATGCCTGATATATTCATTGTATATCTTCAGGAACGTGAGGGGTGGTCACAGAACTTTAGTGAAAAATTGCAGCAGTGGAGTTCATTGAACATTGATAAAATTGAACTATTTAACACACGGGTAGGGACAGGAGGGTGGGACTGGGAACAAGTGAGGGAACTGAAGATATTTCATAAAAGGAAATGTATTCTTACCTGACTCGTGTAATTGTAATCCCTCTATAAATCACCTTAATAATAACAGACTAAATTTAATTAAAGTCAAACGAAATTTTGTTTCTTAGAATCCTAATAGTTTGTTTTGTTCACTGGTTTGGGCTGGTTGAGTCTATCTCTGAAAATAGATGCATTGACATTCATTGGGAGAAGTTGTCAGCTACTAGTAGATAAGTCAATTATGATTGTCTGTATGGTTTTTTGAGACTCTGATTCATTTATTTCTTTATTCTAATTTGTATTACTTCTGTCTATTAATTTTTGGTTTGGCTTGTTCCTGATTTGCAAGTACCTAGTGCTGATTCAAGTTTGTTCTAATTTGTTGATGTACACACTCAAAGATATAAATTTTCCTTGAGTATTGCCTGTGCAGTTGTATCCCAGAGGAGGTAGCATTTTGTCTGTTTCATTCCACTGAATTCTATAAACGTTGGAACTTCCCTCCATATCTCATCAGTAACCCACTGATGATTTAGCAATGTGTTATTCATTCTCTGTGAGTTTCAGAATTTTCTGTGATGCCGTTTGATGTCGAGAACTAATTTGGTCCCATCATGGGCTGACAGATTAAAAGGAGTAATTTCATTTTTATTTTTGAATTTTCACAGATTTTCCTTGTGATCTGAGATATGATCTATTTTCGAGAACGTTCTGTGGGCTGCTGAGAGGAATATATATTGTGACACTGCCAAATGAAATATTGTTGATATCTGTTAGGTAGAGTTTGTCAATACAGTTATTTAGCTCTGAAGTTTTTTGCCAAGTTTTTTGCCTGGCTGGCCTCTCCAGAGGTAAGCATGATGTGTTCAAGCAACCAACAATGTGTTTGGATGTATACATATTTTTAGGGTAAGTAGTATTTGTCTTATAAATTTGGGAGCTCTAGGATTCAGGGCATTGATATTTAGAATTGTTACATCCTCATGTTGATAGTTTTCTTTACAATAAGTAATGTCTTTCTTTGTCTCTTTTTACCTTCATACCACTTTTAATTTAAAGCCTATTTTATCTAATATTAGTATAGCTACTCTGGCCTATTTATGAGCTCCATTTTTAATTTTTAAAGATGATGACCGAAGGGTTACAATTACATAAGTCAGAAAATGAGCACATTTCTTTTTGAAGTGTCACCTCTTCCTTAATGTTCTCCCAGTTTTTCCCTTTCAACCTACTTCCCCCATAAGTTGTATAGTTCATTTTTAATGTAGTGTCTATTGAGTAGCACTGCTGCATTTGTTCACCCTTTGTCCCACCAATTATGCTACACCTTGCCCTTTGAAAACTTACATATAAGACCAAAGGTGCAGAAAAAACCAGCATCAGAAGAAAGAAGGAAAAAGCAAGCCAATAAAAATATTTCATTATCATTTATTGGAGATCATTTTGATGAACATTATTTTATATGATAATATTCATGTAACTATTGAGCCTTTGTGATCCTCTCCAAAGGGCATCCTGCTTTGATCTCACTATATAAATGTTTAAAACCCCATATAATTTATCATGTGCAAGTGTAATGTTTTCTCTTTTACCATCCAAGTGTGTTTACTTGTAGAATTAGAGGCACATTCTAATAAAACAAATGAGGGAAATCAGGCAGCCTATATTTCTTTGAGTGTGTCTTTCTTCACTTAATATATGTTTGTTCTAAGTCTTTCCATTTCCTTATAAATGGCGTAATATTATTCTATCTGGCTCAAATAGAATTGCATCAAACTGAAGAGTTTCTTCATGGCAAAAGAAAAGTTAGCAAGATATATAGAAAGAGAAGAGAATGGAAGAAGAATTTTACTAGCTAATCATCAGAAAAGGGTTTTCATAACTAACCCATATTTATCAATGAAAAAATTAAATGCAACAACAATAAACCCTCAAATAAAAAAGAACCCAATTAATATATGGTTAAAGACTTAAAGATAACTTCTAAGAAGAAGTAAGAAAAACAAATAGACACATCACTCTCCATTAAAAAATGCAAATACAAACAACACTGAGACTCATCTCAACCCTGTTACAATTTCATTATGAAAAAATGAACAATCACAGATGCTGATATGGCTGTGGCCCAAAGGAAACTGTATTACATTGTTGGTGAGACTGTAATCTTGTTCAACCACTTTGGAAAAAAACTATGGAAGTTGCTCACAAAACTGAATAGAGAGCTACCTATTATCCAGCAATTCCACTGATGGGATGCAAGGAGGTACAAGTGAATTATCTGAAATGTCAGAGTCCATGAAGAGTGAAAATACTATAATTCTCTTAAAAGACTGGGAAAGCCCAGCAAAATAAATAACAGTAAATGTGTACTGCAAGAGAGGACAGTGGGGAGCAATGAGAGAGGGGTAGGAAATTGAAGGGGAAAAGGATAGAATACAGACAGCAATCCATTGTATAATGCCCATAGTTGAAATATACAAAGGAAGGGGTAGTGTGAAATGGGGGTGGAGATGTTGAAGTGGTAACACAATTCCAGGTGCATTGTACGCATAAACTGCTTTATTAAATGGCAAGTAATTCCGTAACATATTATTGAGATACATAAGGATTGGGCTTGATTGGGAGGGGTGGATGAGAATGTTGAAAGGGGTAATATTGACCAAGATGCACTGTATCCCATATACTGTTTCAGTGAATGGCAACTCCTTTGTACAAATACTTAAAGATTAAAACTTTTTGAAACTTAATTATGAGAATTGAATAGAGTTGAACCTCAATTCAATTCAAATTTAAAAATATTTTTAACCTGGAGACTTGGAGAATAAAATTCAAATAATAAAATATAATAAAATTTTTATCAAAATTTGTGATATTTAACTCCAAACTACTTTGCTTTTTGTTAGCCATTGGGCTTTTATAAGAGAATTCTTCAAAGTAAGTGGCATAAAATCAAAAGAAGTATATTACCCATACTCTAGAAGCTTGAACATTGATAATAAAAATGGTTGTTCCAAGCAATTCCTTTTCTCTTGGGGGTCCACTTTCTGGCTCATTGTAATTATTTGCTGGACATTCATAAGGCAGAGTAATTATATTGGGCTTCCTTAATCAGGATCATTATTGCAGGGTCATCTCTAAAAGGTTGATTCTAATGTCACCAGAAAGGGGAACAGAATTTCCACATGTGTATCTGAAAGGAATTACATCGTCCAATACACTTTGCAACTTTTGCTTTAACTTAGGGTAGTATATCATTTGGATAATATTTCATAGCAGATAATGACTTAAGGACAAGCTTATATCATGCGAATTATGTGAATGATTCTTCTTATAATGGGAATAATTATAGTCATGGCAAAGTGAAGTATGATAGTTTAATGGCTCTTGAATCACATCATAGGTAACCATGTAAACATTGTACAGCCTTTCTAAGGCCCTTCTGATTTATTAGAACAATCTCAGATGAGTTAATTGCTGTAAGAAATATTCGTTTGTGCCAACAAATACAGATAACTTTTGATTTTAATTACTTTATGCTCTTAGGACTTTCACAGACACCAAAATCAGATGATATTAATTTATCTGATAAAATACATAATAAATTTTTTTGTAATTAATATAATATGAGACTAACGTTAATAGCACTAAAATACTAATATTCACATTATATAAGACACTGACATCCGTTGGTTACATCAATTTTTAGAATATTTATAATTTTAGAATATTTATAAGTGTAAATTGTTTGCAATGTATAGAAAATGAGAAAAAATTTGAATGCATATTACTACAGATGCAAACAGATTCACCTGGTTATTCATGATCCTCTATTCGTTGGTATCATTCATGCATGGAGAACATGCAAAGAAGTGAAAATTGCAAACTTGAATTTACTAAAGGGTTAATTACATGGAGTTTATGTTGGACTAATAGCAGATTTAAGAAATTAGTTTTGTCTCTTTCTATCACCCTCCTTTCCTTCCTTTGTTCCTTCATTTCTTCCTTCCTTCCTTTTTTCCTTCCTTCCTTCTTTACTTCTTTCCTTTCTCCCTCCTTCCCTCCATCCCTACTCTCTCTTTTTCTTTTCTTTCTTTTTTCTTTCTTTCTTTCTTTCTTTTTTCTTTCTTTCTTTCTTTCTTTCTTTCTTTCTTTCTTTCTTTCTTTCTACCTTCCTTTCTTTCTTTTATAAGAACATTTCTTATGGCTATAGAAAATATACCAACTGTTGTACTCCAATGTATTATGAGTAATTATAAATATAACTAGATTAATATTAATTTTAATCTCTTATTATGTTTTGACAAATTATACTAAAAACAATTTCACAAGCGTTGCAAGATATGTAACAACTATTACTTTTCATGATATTGTTTATTTCTTCAAATTAAAATAAGAATTTAGACATAATATTGTTTATGTGTGTGTTGTTCTTGTGATTTTTAATTCAAGACCTAAAACTTAGTTTCTTTTTTCCCTCAAAGATATTTCTCTATCATTTGAGCCAGAATTCCACTTTTGGCTTTGTGTGTGTGTGTGTGTGTGTGTGTGTGTGTGTGTGTGTGTGTGTGTGTGTGTGTGTGTGTGTGTGTGTGTGTGTGTGTGTGTGTATGTGTGTGTGTGTGTTATGATTTGTGTGTGATATGTGTGTGTGTGTTGTGATGTGTGTGAGCTTTGAACCACAGCTTCCTGAGTAGCGAGGATTACAAGCATGAGACACCTATGCTTAGCACAGATTTAATATGTTTAAGATTAAATTAAATTTCATATTAGAGGCTCAATTTAACAAATTAACGTTTAGATATTTATTTAGTTATTAAACTTGAACGTGCAGTGTGAAAAATAGTTTTCATTTTTATGAAAAAAATATGCACTCAAAGGTTTAGATGACAGAATCTTTGGACAAATTGAAATATTCTATTATTTAAAAGCGAAAAAGAATCATTAATCAAATTTCTCATGTAAACTAAAAGCAACAGGCTCTGTCAGGCTGAATGAAGCTATTTTACATTACATTAACTATTATATACTTTAGTCACATAATTTTCAATTCCTTTAAATATAAACTATATTTGACAGAAAAAGTAGATTCATAAATTTTGGGGTATATAAAAATCTCAGTTATTGGTCATGTATTTCTGAGGTTTGAATAACAAGTCATTTCAGAGCAACACTGAATTTCATGTATTTTATGTCAATAGTGATTTTAGAAATGAATCAATCTCAATATGCTATAACTAATGCACGATATTCCATCAGTTATCCAATTATTCCAAAAGACTGTAATGGAACTTATTTTTGAGTAGCTACTTTCTATAGAATAACTAAGAAATAAATGATCATGATAGTATTTATTGTTCCTTCAACTAGAAAGAAAGAACATCACTATAGATGACACATACTTGAATGGAAATGCCATAAAATTATGAAACATTCAAGTCATTATGAGTTAGATGAAATAGTCATTTTTGAAGGTCAAAAATGAAATTTCTTGAAGCTTCCTTATCTGTTAAATAAAAGGCATTTGCACTCTAAATATTTGATTAATCTCTCCAGCAATGGTATAACCAAAACACCTTTATGCCAAATAGCTTCTCTGATTAAGTCAAGTAAATATTTAGGAATAGAAGTTATCACAATTGTATAGAAGTATCTATCCACCACTCAATAAATTAAATCTGAAATCAAAAAGGATTGGGATTAATATTTAGCTTTCACTATGTTGCCATGAAGAGGTGAACCCTTTCAAGTGGGCATAGTCATAAAGATTTGGTCACTGAGCTTGTGATCAAAGAGGATGTTAAGATCAAAGTCCTTTCTTCCTCTTCCTTCTTTTAATTCTCTTTCTCCTTCTCCTTTTCCTTCTCCCTCTCCCTCGTCCCCTGCTCCTCTTTCTCCCTTCCCCCACTCCAATTCCACCTCTTCTTTACTTCATGGCTTCCATAAACGCAAATAACCCATCACACGTTCCTGACATATGGTACTGTGCCACCAGCAATCCAAAGCAATGAGGATGAAAAATATAAAACGAAATATATAAAATCAGAAGTCATGATTTATCTTTCCTCCTTTTAAGTTAATTTTATTATGTATTTTGTCATATTAATAGGAGACTGAAACAGCATGTTCTCATTTATTATAAGTGATAAGATTTACTGGAAAAAAATCTGACCAAAATCAACCTAATGAAATGAATGATTAAATTAATATTATATTAGGACAAATATACTTTAAAATATTATATATAATTGAATAAGCGGCAAAAATCACCTCTATGTTTTCTTATGAAAAGACAGCAGAATACGATCTGTTAACAAAAATGGGTCCCATGGAACAATGGGAAACAAAATCCATACCTACAGATTGTGATATAGCTAGAAAATAGTTTCCACTATGCTGTCTTTGACATTTTAGTTTTTATTACACAGCTATATTCATCTCTTAGAAAATGACTTTATTAATACTCAAGGGTTTGCAGCTTATAACCCAGCAACAAATAATGCTTCTAAATGTAAAAAGGCAGGGGAGTCTAATTCAAAGCCTTGGCTTGGTGCCAGCTTAGTAAGATATAGCTGCACAAGGAAAGAGGGGTAAAACAGGAGTGGTTATAAAATAAAGCACTGGTCTGAAGCCTCAAATTAAGGACACCATTCTGTGTGGACAAAACAGTCTCTAACATGAGGTTCTTTTTAAATTAACAAGCACAATTTTAGATTTTTGCAGAGTGAGATGATGCATAGTTACAGACGAAGTCTGATATGTCAGGTAATACAGTCTGCTATTTCACATGTTACCCAATAGCCAGGTTTCAACACAAATGACGACAATGAGATTGTCCAAATTATACTTTGACTTTTACCTCTCATGAATCAAAATTCTGTCTAATAATTTTTGTCTTCCAGATGTTTTCACAACATTTCTCATGATCTTTTCTACTATTTTGTCTTCATTATTGATGCTCATACTATTTTTTTGTTGCTGTCTTTTGTGTATATGCCATTTTTAGTGCTTGAACTCAATGTTTATAGATCTCCCTTGTATTTTTTGCTCATGGCTGAGGACACGCCATTCTTTGGGCCACATCCTCACCTTCTGCCTCCTGCTGGATAATTGGAGATAAGTTTTCACATTTTTGTCTGTTTGGACTGATATAGAGCTAAAATATTCAGGTGTTAGCTTCCTGAGTTTCTATTATTCTACACATGAACAACTAACACCAAGCTTTGCTATACTATTATATTAATTATGTCTTAGAAGAAAGTGAAGTCTATTTGTGTTAAGTGTGCAATTTTCAAATACAAGTTTGAATCTACTTGATATAATGTAACTTATCAATTTTAACAGCTAAATCAATGAATGCTACACATTCCCAAAGAAATATAATTGAAAAAATGCATAATTATTTTCTTTAAAAAAAGTAAAGGAACTATGAATTTCTTTAACTTTACAATTCATGTTTTCAATAAATTAAATTGGCAAACTTCCATGACTAAAAGTAAATATATTAATTTTATACTACAGGAACAAAGTGATTATAGTTAAGAATAGATATGTCATCACACCAGAAGATAAGTTTTTGAGCATTCTCCCCATAAAGAAATGTTACATGCAGAAATTAATGGATATGATATGGATTGATCATTAAACAACATATAAATGAATGGGATTATCACTCCATAATTCATAAATGTGTAAAAAAATAATTATGTTGCTAGGCGCCAATGGCTCATGCTTATAACTGTATTTACTAAGGAGTCTGAGAGGTGAGAATCATGGTTCAAAGCCAGCCTAGGCAGGAAAGACCATGAGACTCTTATCTCCAATGATCCACCAGAAAACTGGCCGTGACTCAAGTGGTAGAACATTAGTCTTGAGCTGAAGACCTGACCTACATCGTCCAGGTCAAGATTTCAAGCTCCAGGACATACAAAAATTAAAAATAAACAGTTACAAAAAAAATATTTTGGTATAAATGTTAAAATATGTATTATAAAAACTTTTAAATCCTCACTAGATATACTAGTTTATATAAAGATAGAGAAGTGAACTCTGGTTTTAGTTGTCATTGAATCAATTTTGTAAATCACACATTTCCCTCTCAATTCATATTTGTATGCTTATATAATTATATGCCATAAGTATAATTAACTGATATATGATAGGCAGTGTTGTTTTAGGAATCTCTCTTGGCTTTCTAAGATTAACCCTTCTACCCTAAAATAAATAGGCCCTCCAACCTTGTAAGAGGTTTCATCTCATTGAAGCAGAAAAATATAAACCATAATCGTTTTTTGGAACAACTGCAACATTTTACATGCATTTCACTTAGTTTAAGAACCAAAACATTCAAGTCATCTTAACTGTACAAGTAATAACAAAATGTCTTCTGAGCTTTTCAGTCTCTTAAGAGATGAAAACCTTTAATTATATATATATATATATATATATTTTTTTCTGCCTAAGATCCTATTCCTTGAGAAGATCTTTTGTGTACCCTTGTGTTCCTGATTAGAAGACAGGAACAAAGGCAATAATGAAAATAGCCAAGGAAAATATTTTAAACAATTATAAAACAATGGCTGACACTCCTGTTTTCACTGGTTTCAATGAGAATATACGTTAAAGTATCACGTTTTTGCTATCATTTAAAGAGCAATATTAAACTTCAATTAAGAGTGGAGAAAGGAACAGAAAACTGAAGACAGCTTGACTTTGAACAATCCAACATAAGTAAAATGGATTTATCTTTTTTTCTATGTAGTTGCCAAAATAATGGAGAGCAACACGCAAAGGCAAGAAAACACCTAAGCCAAAGCAGTAAACGTTTGTCTATAAAATAATGGTGAGGGTCTGACTCGTTCAAAGTCAGGCTTGCAAAGAGGAAAAGGGTATTTGCTTTAGTGTGAACAATAAAAAAAATCCTTTATTGAAATTTTACATATCTAGACTAGGACTTCTCATGTTGGAGAAGAGGAAAGGTATGAAAAATTTCAAGTTTGTTTGACTATTCCCCAGATCATTCTTCTTTATCAGCTATAGCAATACAAGTAGCCTTGGTTACTTTTAGGATCATGCTTGTTTACATTTAGAAGCATTATTTGTTGCTGGGTTATAAACTGCAAACTCTTGAGTATTAATAAAGTCATTTCCTAAGAGATGAAAGTAGCTAAAATGTCAAAGACTTAGCAAAGGGCAAACTATTTTCTAGCTATATCACAATCTGTAGGTGTAGATTTTTTCCCCACTGTTCCATGGGACCCATGTTGGTCAACTTCTTTTTCACCATCTGGTGATCCTATAACATCCTATACCATCCTGGGATCACTTACCTTTACTGGATTCTCTAATTTCTGTTGGAAAGATAGGAAGGAGAGAAGGCTGAGTTACTGTTTCGGTTTTACCTTATTTTTTTATTACCTTAGAAACTGTAAATCAAAATAACATAAATTATCTTTATAATAACAGGAGACAGATTTCATTTCTATATTCTTACCCTAGCCTTCTACATAACTTTGGTACTTAGTGATTCCAAATATGAAAATGAAAATAGGTATTTTCTTATTTAAATATTATTTAGGAATTCAAGACTTCATTAATGCAAGGCCCTTAGTAGTAAGTACATCAAACATGTGTACCATTCTGGTGGCAATTTTTCTTATTCTCAGAAACTAGGACACGTAGTACCCTTGTAGTTGCATCAGGAAAAGGCTGTAGTTGAGTTAGCTTACTACACCAAATCTGCTGTAAAATATTTCTACAAGATAATTGTCATGAATAATCCGTATTTATCATTTACATTTCAAAAGGACAGAAATCTAAAATAAGTCTCACTAGATTAAAATTGAGCCTCCTACAGAGCTAAAATATTTTTCAGGTGATTCTAGTGGAAAAGGCATTTACTTCCTTTTCCGCTTTCCAGAAACTTCAGTATGTTTGTTCTTGTCTTTTCCTTAATCTTCTAATGTAGCATCTTCACATCTTTCTGATGATTCTTACCTAATGATGTCCCTTTTGAACTACAGCTGGGACTTTTGAGTATACTCTGCCCATCTGAAAATTATTCAAATTTGTGTTCCTTGGGGAATGAAAGGTGATTATTTTACAAACATATGTAAAATGTAAATCTATATTTGATTGATTAGATATTTCGGACTATATTTGGGAAGGTATTTTACTGTCTACCACAATGAGTGTGTAAGCATTTTTTCTACAGGTTATAACCTGTTACCCTTTCATTAATTTTGAACAACATATTTCTTCAATAAAATATAACTAGAAAAAATTTGGTTCCTGAAAGCATTTAATCCTGATTAATACATTATCATGTACTAGAAATCTTAAATATCAGACAGCAGCTCCTGAAGCAGTTTTGGCACTATCACTTTTTGTATATTCTGTTTACAATCTTCTCTTTTCAAGAGCATTAGATTGTTATTATTTTGGAACCATGGTTAATAGTTATTTGACTGCTATTTTTAAAGAATGCACCACCAATACTGATTCTCTTCTTTTAACTTGTTTATGTGTAATCTATTTCTGAAAGAAACACAGTGTTTGAATTATATGAACTTCTTATTGAAGTGTGGAGAGAAAAAGAAGAAAAAAGATGTACCTGTGTGCATGTCATGTTGAAAATGTATATCTTTCATTTTGTTTGGATTCTGATAAAATTTAGCCTCTCAACTCACACAATGCTAATGAAGTCTTATTTCATGCCTACTAAAACCAAACAACAAATTACTATATATTTTAAATTTTTTAATTGTTAAATTTATTATTTAAAAACAATATTTAAAAAAATAGCCAAGGAAAATTGTTTATTAGATGTTTAGAGTCGTGTTCAGACTCTATTGTTGAATCCAGAAGGCGAAAAATCATGCTTTTCTTCTTCCTTGAGTCACTCTGATTTATTTCATATATTTCTGAAAGAATAAAATTCTGGATTTGAAGCATTTTGCTTGGTATCTACAGTATGACATTCTTCCTTTATTAATAGGAGAATTTGGAGAAAGGATGAGAATTCTCACTAGAAAAAGGAGAAGAGCAAAAGAGAAGCGCGAAATCTAGATATTTTGTTCTTCCTCATCTCAATCACAAGTTCTTGATAATGATTGTAGATGTTAGATACCGTGCTTTAGAGTGATTAAACACATTTATTGAAAATGTTAAACCCTCAAGTGATCACATAGAGATTGCTTATTTATTTAAAAATTGTAATAGCATCAAACAGGAAGTGTTATCTATTTGTTTAGTACTTGTTTAGTATTTCTTAAATTCTGATGTGCTGTAGTCATACAAGAATGGTAAGAAACTAACATATTAATATCACATTCTAATATTTGCTTAATTCTTGCTGTGTTTGAGTTTTGCTTCAATTTACATGCTATATTCTTCCAGTATATAAGTTGAAAAAAGATTCCCTCTGCAAATATGCTATTTTTTTCGGTAAGTGTAAAGAAGTTAGCTCTTAGACACAGACAGTGGGATAGAAATCTTCCCCTAGAAATAGCCTTTGACCACTTCTGGTTCATTTTTGTAGGCCGAAGTAAGTCACATGGCCCATCTTGACATTGCAGTGTAGAGGTAAATCTCACCTACAGGAAGCTGATGAAGGGCAGACTAATATGCCAAGATATGCAATACTTGAGATAAAGAGGAAAAAGAAGAGAACTATAAGACAATCAGTCATACTTGCCATCACATGTCTCTGTAGGAAGGACACTATTATTATTCTTTTTTCTAAAACTACTGAGATCTTCAAATCATGTCTTTTGTGCTTCCATGTTACTGGAAATAGAGAACATCTTAATACTGAGAGCATAAAATCTCAAAGAAAGCTGGACTAATCATTTCAATACTACATTTTGTTCTGCTAGGACATGAAACCATTTTATAGACAATATTTTATACTGCTAACTTTTTTTTTCCAGATCTGGATTTTGATAATATATGTGACTATCCACCAGAATAAATGTCTTCATTTATCTGCATCTTGTGCAGACAGCATATTAAAGTAGATATGGGAGTTCGTCAGTAGCATATTTTAAAAGTGCAAAAAATGTGGACTGGGAGCCAATATACATATTTTTCCAATATCACCTTCCACATTCTCCTTATTCCTTCCTAGGAAATACACTCAATCAATAAAAAGGCTTAGATTTTTTGGCTCTTGAACTTGAAAGTGGAAGTAGAATGTTATGGATGTCGGGGATGTCTTTCTTTGTTTTTTTTTTATATATAATATTGTAACATGCAACATCCCTATGAGTCCTGCACGTCTTAACACTGTACTTCTTTAGGGATGTGATAGGAATGTCACCCTTACTGGACTTAGTATTGTTTTCCACTTGCTTTTCTACCACCTAGCCTAAATTATAATACATAGTAATGGAATGAAAAAGTAATGCCATATTAAGAAAGTCATTTAGGGCTCTGGGAATGTGGCTTCATAGTACAGTGATTGCTTAGAATGCAAGAAATCCTGGGTTCAATTCCTCAGTATCACATAAACAGAAAAGGAAGTGGTGCTGTGCCTCAAGTGGTAGAATGCAAACCTTAAGCAAAAAAAAAGAAAAAGAAAAGAAAAAAATCTCAGGAAGAGTTCCCTGGCCCTGAGTTCAAGCCCCAGGACTGGCAAAAATTCTTTACCTAGTAAATGCCAAATAAAGAACCTATATTTGAATATATAATTGCTCCTTCCAATAATGACTTAACAATAGTTCTTAATTCATTTACTTTACCTATATTAGAAGGCAGTGTTGAGAAAAAAAAACATTTTGTTAGTAAATCATGGCAATTAATGTCAGGAATGTGCTTAGATATCAGGTGAAGATTAATCCTGGAAATTCAAAGATTCTAGGTTTTGAGTGGCCACTGCTAATCACAATGAGAAGGGTAGTCTAAGTGAGAATTGGAATTCTTTTTGGTCAGTATGGTACCAAAAAGTCACCAGCTAATTTATAGATGTGATAGAAGTAAAGGAATAAGTCCAGATGGAAGAAATAAATGAGAATTGTTAGTTTTTTTTTTTTTTTTTTTTTTTTTTTTTTTTTTTTTTTTTTTTTTTTACAAAAAATAGGTAGCAGAGTAAGAACAGCACCATGCAGGTGGTATTCAGGTAAGGAGTAGGTTTATTCTTAGTTCTGGCTTGCACCAGGCCATCTTGGTCCTCCACGTGCTGGGAAAGGCCTGGGAAAATTGCTGGGATATCTAGTCAAGAGAGAGAGCTGGGAAAGATAAAAGAGCTAGAAAAGAGAGAAAAGAGCTAGAAAAGAGAGCATCAGGGAAAGAGGTGGGAAAGAGAGAGCTAGGAAAAAGAAGAAAGCTGGGAAAGAGAAGAGAAGGAAAGAGCTGAGAAAGAGCTAGAAAAGAGCAGAGAGAGGGCGTCTGGGCCTGGGCTAGACCTTATCCAGGGTATGGGCAGAGAAAGGTGTGGCCACATCAAATTCAGATTGACCTCAGCGGATGCAGATGTGACCTCTTCCAGGTGTCCTAGTTGCCTAGGTAACACAGGTACTGGGTGGAGACTTTGCTGAGAGGAGGGTGGAGTCTGCTAGCCATCCAGGAGCAGACCTTATAATAATAATAAATAAATTATACAGGAAACTGTTCTAGGGAGCCATATTTGATTATTGAAGAACTAGTTATGAACCAAGCTTATTCCTCATTACCTTTAGCATTCCACTTAGGCTAGATCTTAATCTCTGTGTGATAAATTTTATGCCATTCTATGTTGTTCTTTCCTATCTGATGTCCATTGCTTTCTAAAAATCTCAGTCTTTCTATATTTCTCTACTAACAATTATTTATACTAAGTCCACCATCGCAGACATCAAAGGATGCTAAAGTAAGAGTCCAATAGTACATGAGTCATTAATGTAACAACATGGAAAAGGAGGACATATTTATTGCTACCTCAAATTTTCTGAAAAGCTGAAATGCCATCATTTGATTCAAATTTCCATTATTTGTCTACAGTGTCATTAAGTGTACATAAATACAAATATGAGCCGGGTGCTGCAGGCTCACACCTGTCATCCTAGCTACTCAAGAGGTTGAGACCAGAGGATTGTAGTTCAAAGCTAGCCAGGTCAGGAATGTACATGAGACAATTATCTTCAATTAGCCATCAGAAACCAGGAAGTGGTGCTGTACCTAAACTGGTAGAGCACTCAATTTGAGCTCAAGAGCTTAGGAAATGTGCCCAGGATCAGAGTTCAAGTCCCACGACCAACCAAAAAAGTCAAATATACTTTAAGATTCCGCAAAAGGAACTAAAAAGTCAATAGTAATCTTCCCAAGCAGAAAAATTTTTCCAATATGATTCAGTGCACCTACTTTTGCTGAATTATTTAAGTTATGGCTTCTTTGCTGCGTGTATTCTCTTCTTTTAAAATTGTCAAATATTACCTTTATAATAACCTTCATCTAATATTTCTTCGTTCAAAAGAGAAGTCCATAGAGTTGATGTCACTTAGCTTTCTTACTATCTCAGTTCAAAGCCAACCCAGGCAAGAGAATCTGTCAAATTCTTATCTCTAATTAAACACCAAAAAGTCCGGAAGTGGACTTTTGTCTCAAGCAGTAGTGTACTAGCTTTGGGGGCAGGTGGGCAGGAAAGACAATTGTTCAGGGACAGGGTCCAGGCTCTGAGTTCAAGCCCCAGAAGCAAAACAAAATAAAGAAACAAACAAGCAAACAAACAAAACCCACATATTTCTTTGGGACAATCCTTAAAGCACTGGTTCGAGAAGAGGCTTCTTTTGCTGATCATACTCACTGGATTCTGCTTTTTGGAATCCTTATTGATATGGCGAACTCAGGACCAGAATAAAGGAATGGATATCTGACTTTTACAACAAGAGAATCATCTCAGGAGTTAAATATCGATGCATAAGACATTTAAAAACCTCCGTGTCTTTGTTTCCTTTCAGTAGAACATTGTACAACAATGTTATTTCCATTTTTCTATGCTGGCCTTCAAATGGCATATTGTTTCCTTTTGTAATACTCTCAATTAGAAATGTAGAGAATGTTTTATGAGTAAAGAGCACACTCGAAAAAGTCAGAGACAGAGTTTCCTTCAAGCCTTGGATTGTTTTCTTGTACAGTAAAAGGACAGCACAAATTAACTTGAACTTGGTCATTTCTCTATACTCAATTTCTTTCCTGGATTCAGTTTCTATGTCCAGTAAATGTTCCTTCCAATTACTTCCAGTAACAATCTATGGTGCTTCTCCAGGCAAAGTGAATGTTTTCTGGCTTCATTGAAATAGCACAAAGACATCTTTGGGCATGAGGTAACACGTGTTTCAGAGACAACTTAATAATGAGAAAATATGGAATTTACATGGCTTATAAAACATTATCCATGTACGTATGGCCATATAAGAATATGTTAAGTGAAATGAGCCCCAAAATAGGGACACAACTTGTTTTTTTTTCTTTCTTACTATTGTTTTTAATGTATCTATCATATATAATGTGGGTTTTTTTGTTTCTCTTCTATTTTCTTCCTCCATGGTATAACCCGTTTCCACTGTTTGATATTGGTGACCTTGCACATACATTTTTCTAATGTGGGGAGGAAAGGGAGATAAAATTGTGAAAGAAAGATACAGTAATACCTGTTGTAACAATGAGATCAACAAAACTATATTGAAAACGAATTTTACAACTTGGGGGTAGGAGGGGAGAGTAGGGGCGGTGGGGAGAAAAGGCATGGAAGGGGAAAGACAAAAAAGGGGGTAACAATGCTTGTTAGATAATGCAGTCATTAACTTACTGATGTAACTCTAACCCTTCTGTCCACCATTTTCACAATAAAAAAACATGAAAAAAAACATTGTCCTGGAGTACATTAAGTTCAAATTTCCTAAGTACTCTGTAAATTAAGACCTATTTTAAGTGGGAAGAAGGTTCTCAGAAACATTTTTTGTCAGTGTTTGTGTTGTGTAGTATTACCCAAGTGTACATAAGGTAAAAGAAGGAGAAACAATAGGAATAGGAGAAGAGAAGTTCTGTATTTAAGTATAATGGTTCAATACATATAGAAGACTCTGCAAATAAGACAACTTTGAAATAATAAAGCCAAGGCCAGTATGTACATCTATGGTAGTGACATAGAGAAAGCATTACTATTAAGTGGAACATGAAGGATGAGACCAGTCTCGTTCTTCTACTACCTCTAAATCATGATAGCTAATCATTCAAATTTGTAAAAAGTAGAATGGAAGAATAATTCTGGTTCCAAGCAATTCAGATATAAGACCATGGACTTAACTGGAAAAAAGGCCATGTCGAGAGAGCAGGAATTATACTAGCAATGAACTAGTGGCTAAGATCACATTTCTTTTTCTTTTTCTTTTCTTTCTTTCTTTTTTTTTTGATGGTAGTGGGGCCTGAAATCTAGGCCTGGGCACTGTGCCTCTATTCTTCAGCTCAAAACATTTTCTCTATCTTTGAGCCCCACACCACTTCCAGGTTTCTGTTGGTTAATTAGAGATAAATGCCTCAGAAAATTTCCTACTCATACTGGATTTGAACTGCAATCCTCAGATCTCAGCCTCCTAATTAGCTAGGATTACCAGTGTGAACCACTTGAAACCTGCTTAGGATCACATTTCTAACAGTGTATACTCAACATAAGTAATGTGTATGTTCATCTATCTTTATATGAACTCGAGATAAAAATCTGTGAAACAGATTAGATTTTACACTCACAAAAATGGTTGTAGTTCAAAAGTTGATATCCCTGGAGAAATAAAACTTAAGAATATAAAGGACTCTGGGAAGTTCAGTTTGCATCCAGCTTGGCCAAAACAGTCTTTGAGACACCATAATTAACCGGCCAAAAGATGCATTAGAATAATGTCTCAAGTGATGGAATACTAGTTATGAGCAAGATTGCTGAAGAAGAGCTTGAGGTTTTGCATACATATATACATACAAACACGTACATACACACAGAGGCACTTATATGTTTAAACACACATATGGAACAACTGTCAGATTATTTAGAAAAGCTAGAAAATATATCCTGAGTAAGAATAAAATCAAGTGATAATTTTTAATATTAGAAAGTCCTCAAGTGAAATTTCCCCAAAAAGCTTGAGAATATTACATAGGTGGGAACAGAGATAGTAAGAAAGTCAAGTCATCATTAATAACGGGATCAGATCCAGGGAGGAATGAATCAGAGACTCCTTCACTGCATCTGAAAAGGTTCATGTCCTGTTTCAAATGTTAGAACATCTTTGAAAATAGTACATGAACAATCTGAGCCATCAGTCTAACGGAAAATATTATTGGAGAAGTTCAGAATTGCTAGCCTGTATCTAGATTAAATAAAAAAAAGAAAACTGTTGTAGGACAATGTGATACAAGCCAGGAATTCTAGCACTCAGACTAAGACAGGTGATTAGAGAGTGGAATGACGTAGTGATACTTTCAGTGGACTAGGTAGTATAATTTTGTCTCAATAAAACAAAGAAAGGAATAAAAAATAAGCCAGAAAGCAATACACAGTTGGAAGTTTGGGCTAATTTTGTCAATATATTTTGAGAAGTCAAATTTCCTATTGAAATGCAACTCATATAATCCTCAATTGTGTTTAAATGTCGCCTTCATTACAGAATATTACAGCATATTACTACATGCAAAAGAGCTCATGATTCCCAACCAAGAATTTGAAAAAGCAACCATCATTCTGTTAGATTCTAAAGAAATTTTGGATTACAAAAGCTTAAGCCTAGAGAAATAGGGAAGTTCATTTAATGTAGGACTTTGTAGACCTGGCTAAATAAGAATTTAGATTTAAAATAAATATTTTTGTTTGTAATTTAATATTCGATAGGATACTATAAAATTGTTTTTAAGTAGAAGATTTAATTTACAAATTCACAAATGATTATGGCATTCTATTTGCCTAAAATATTCTTTCAAGTAAGGTATAATTAGTACTTAGTTAACAGTTAATTTCAACAGTTCATAAGTAACATGATAATGTGAATAATCTAGATAAAGTTGACAACAAATTGATGATATTAATTTATAAATTTACCAAAAGAGCAACTTTTTGAGACTTTGCTGTAACATGGAATGAAGAGAGTAATTGCGTGACATCTTTTTTTTTTTTTCTACCAATACATAACACAGAAAGAAATTTCCTTAATTATGTACTTCTGTATACAATGAGAAAAATGCTACGGTTAGGGTTTGTTTTTATTTTGTTTGTGTTATTTGGTTTGTCCTAGGGCTTAACTTCTAGGCCTGGGCACTTTTCTTTTTCTTTTTTTTTCTTTTTAAAAATGTTTATTGTTATTATAAATGTGATGTACAGAGGGATTATAGTTATATAATTCAGGTAAAGAGTACATTTCTTTTTTTTTTTTACATTTTTTTAAATTTAATTTAATTTTATTTGAGAACATACTGTACAGAGGGGCTACAATTACATGGGCAGGATAATGCATACATTTCTTACCAAGCATTGCAGCCTCCTCCTTTGTTTACCCTTCACCTCCCTTCCCCGCCTCCCCCCTCCCCCCACCCAATTATACCCCCCTCCCCCCCCAACACCGACATTGTAAAGCTGGTTTTGACATGACATTTTGTACTTCTCATTGTTGCAACAGGTCCACCTGAATCCTTAAACGACTTGTTTGTCCCCATCTCCTCCACATGTTATACTGACATCAAATATAGTGAAAGCGGGGGTTACATTGTGGGGGAGGGACATACAAAGCAACAAAGAAATAATCTTATAAATGCGTTAGAAACACATGCATGAAAGAGACGAAAACATTAAAATACATATTTAAGGGTTCATTTTCCTAACATCACATTATCTGACCTTTTCCGCTTGACTCATACCTATACTATATATTGCAAATAAGGGAAACCATGGGACCTATGCTTCTTTGGGCCTGGCTTACTTCACTTAATATAATTTTTTCTAAGTTTTTCCATTTCCTAACAAATGGGGAAATGTCATTCTTTCTGATGGAGGCATAGAATTCCATTGTGTATATATACCACATTTTCTTGATCCATTCATCTACTGAGGGGCATCTGGGTTGGTTCCATATCTTAGCTATGGTAAATAAAAGCTACCAGCACAACTATGTTTATTGCCTGGGCACTTTTCCTGAGCCTGTTTTTGCTCAAGGCTACTGCTCTACCACTTGAACCTCAGTGCCACTTGTGTCAGGCTTTTCGTGAGCAGTTTATTGGAGGTAAGCATCTAAGGAACCTGGGTGGGATTTGAACCAGAATCTTCAGATCTTAATATTCAGACATTCAGATCTCCTGAATATCTATGATAGATAAAATATATAATTATAAATAATATTTGCACGTGTTCTGATCTCAAGGATAACACTGGGTGGAAAATGATGCAGCAAAGTTTAGTGTAGTGTTTAGTGTATGAAGGGCATCACATTAGCAGTAGTGTAGTATTTTTCACAATAGTTTTATATTAGTCATGTTGTGAATTTAAGGAATTTTAAGGTGCACATTACAAGTTGGAAATTGTTGAGGTAGGATGACTTTATGGCATAAAAACTTGGGATTGATGGTTATAGAAATAATGGCTTACTTTGATGAACAAATGTTTACTCTAGAGGAATTAATATAGATACTTCATCATTTTACCTTATACCAGACTGTGGTTATTTTTCTTTGTTGAATTTAAATATGTAACGCCTCATTGAAAACTGCACTTATTGCAGAATTAAATAAAATGCAAACAGGTACTGTTTTGAATGTCTCTAGTGTGGCATGTTCAGAATTTGAAAATGAGTAGCTAGTAATAATAGGAATGTTGAAGAACACATATACTCTGTCCTCCTAACAATTATTCAGTTTGAAAAGTTAGGAGTTTCCATAGAATTGAACTTTTTCTGTTTTAGTATAAGACAATACTAAAACAATTTTTTTCCAAAATAATGACAAGTATATTCTAAAAATATTGTATTGTTTGATAATATTCAAGTTGATGACCCTCTGATAAAGGGGTAATTAATTCAAATTAGCAGCCAAAATGTTCATTTCTTAAAAAGGTAATACACACAGAATAATATTTACTATACCAATACAGTGAAATTATATTTTATACAGCTCATTTTTAATTTTATTTTATTGTCAAGGTGATATATAGAAGGGGTTGCAGTAATTATAAGGCAGTGAATACATAACATGTGCTACTTTTTTACCCCTCCCTCATTTTTCTCACAGTTTTCCTTTACACCTATACACCACATAACTTGTAATGTAAATTTCCAACATGTTGTTTTGTGAGTATTGCTATTGCATTGGTTTGCCCTTTGTTCTTTGTCTTGCCATTTCGTTGTTCCTCTTCCCTTGCTAAATTAAGATAAATATATATGTAATACACAGGATATTGAAATCAAATATAACAGAAAAGAAAAAAGAAATCACATAGTACATTAAAAACAACAACCACAAACAGAAAATTCTGTTCCCATATCCAGGAGTCCATTTTGCTCATCATCATCTTATATGGTCATACATACATAGTTATTGAGCAATTCTGCTCAACTGCTCGCACTATCCTAGACATTTCCTACTTATTACAAATGAGGAAACAACGGAATCTGTTTCTTTGTGTCTTGTTTATTTTACTTCGTAGGATTTTTCCAAGTCTTTCCAGTTCCATATGAATTTGAAGTATAGAATTCCACCGTGCATACATAAACCACATTTTGTCAATTAGTTCATCTACTGAGTCACATATTGGTTTAAAACATGACTGCATGTAATTATTACTTAGGGTCATTCAAAAATGAGAGATGCCACTTCCCCAGATATTCTAAAAGCATGATTTCTAAGTAAGATAGGATTTTATGGTGGTATGAGTTTTGAGAAATCTGGATGAGTCTCATGTATATCTTGCACTGAATTAGGCAGGAAGATATCCAATATCATGGAGGATAAAATGGTAGTGTCAAAAATATGTCCCTTGAGAAAGATATAGGAGGCTGCCAGAAGTATAAAGTATTTCAGATAATTTTGAAGAATTTAGAAATGCAAGCTTAATTATGTCTCTTTAAATAAGAATTATGTAAGTGGAAGGGCAAAAGAAGGGGACGAGAAGAAAACAACTGACAGCAGATCATTGTCCCAAGATAGAGTTTAAAAAGACATAATCCATAACTTTCAAGTTAAAGAGAGACCAATAGAATAAATCTCATTTAATTTAGTTACATACAAAATAATTACTTGGCTTTTTCCTACTTTAATGCTCCAAAACAACGGAAGACTTGTAAGAAAAGTTATGTGATTGCCATTGCTTCAACCTGAACACTAACTGTGATAAGCCTTTTTTTTCTTACTTTGCAGTTGGAATATATCCCTAGGTGATGATGTTGTGTCTGATTAGAGTCAGAGTTAGCGGCTTGTACTTGTACATTTATCCCAGAATAGGTTAAAACAGTTCCCCCTCCCCAAGATATCCAATTACATTGTCTGAATCTGTACTTTGAACACATCCTCACACCTGAGCACATTATGTGAAAATATACTTCAGCATTTCTTGGCACATTCTACTTTGTGCCCTTTTCTTCTTTGCACCTTCCTTTTGAGTTAGTAGTTGCTCTATTTCCATTTCATCTGTAAAAACTGCTAAGAAAATTGTTCAACTACCACTTCTTCTTTGCACATGCCCAGTCTATGTATGAAGGTACATTGTCCATGTTAAGCAATAGGGTAGTGCTCACTCTCTGTGGAGAAAAGTTCCACAATATGTCCCTGTGTCCACATTAGAGTGTGTAGAATTTAAAGCATTTTAAGACAAACCGTGATATTAGAATTGAAAGGCTCCTTATGTACATTTTCTTGGAGCTCATTAGTTTACCCAAGAGAAATATAAATATCCACAAAATCTGGATTAACATTTTTAATGTTGCCACTGTGCATGCATCCATATTAAAAATTTGCACAAATAAAGAAACAAAAAAACTAAACCTTAACAGGTATATTGACTATGTACTTATAACAAATTATGGAATAGATTTTGGAAGTATTGCAAATTCCTAACCAGTATGAATTAGCTTCCTCTCTCCCCACCACTACACACAAATATTTAAGAGTGGCAACAGAATTATTTCAAGTAATATACTGTAAATGTTACTGCAATATCATGTGTATCTCTAAAATTCCCTTGAAAGTAATAGATTACACATTCTATTGAAATATTAGTTATTTTATTCTAGGAAACTTTTGGAACAATAGACTGTATATCTTTGAAATGAAAAAGGTCAAAAATAGTAGCATAAAAGTTTTAGAGGAAGGCTGTCTTCAGCAATATATATATATATATATATATATATATATATATAATATGTAGAAAGACATACATTTTAGAGATTATTTTTCATCAGAAATATATACATATTTTTGAATTTATGTGTAGAACGATGTACATTATAGTGAAACAAAAATCTTAAAACATAATTAAATTAAAAATATACATCAAACCAAGTGACTCACGCCTATAATTTGAGCTATTCTGGGTAATGAGATCTCAGAATTGTGTTTGAAACTAGCCCAGGCAGGAAAGTACTTTTTAGGGGACTTGGAAGGTGGCTTAGTGGTAGAGGGCTTGCCTTGCATGCATGAGGCCGTGGGTTATTTTCCTCAGCATGGCATAAGCAAAAAGAAAAAAGCTGGAAGTGGCGCTGTGGCTCAAGTGATGGAGCTCTGGCCTTGAGCTGAAGAGCTGAGCGACAGCGCCCAGGCCAGAGTTCAGGCCCCACGACTGGACCCCTCCATCCCGCAAAAAAAGTACTTGTTCAATTCTTATCTCCATTTAACCACTAAATACAGGAGTTACCTCTGTGCCTCAAGTTGTAGAATGCTGGATTTGAGCATAAAAAAGCTTAGGGATAATGCCCAGGCCTTGCAAACAACAACAACAATATATATCACATTAATTTCAAAAAAGCACCTTTTAACTGCTGTGAACATTCCTTAGAAACATGAATGCATACCCCTGGAAAATGTTAAGTAAAACCTATTGAATATTTATGTTTATGTTAAAGATATGACTATTTAGTTTAAGATATTTAGGTAATGATTAGGAATTAAGAATAATGATAATAGGAGGAGTTCCGGGAAGATGTCGGAGGAGAAGCTGGAATCTGAACAAGCTCTCGCATAGAAAGGAGTTTTAGAGTTCCAGTGAACAGTCCTAAACCAGAGAATCACACCAAGTGTGTCATCACAGGACAGAGAGTTAGACAAGAGAGGGGAAGCCAAGGAAACGCACCAGCTGCCGCTCCGGCGGCAGGGCCGCGGCGGTGACCGCGGAGTCATACCTGAGACACAGAGAGTCCGGGACAAAGGAGCCAGACGCAGCGGACGAGCGGATTCTACTCAACACCAACAAGAACCGACAAGGAGCGAACATCTTCATCCTGCTGTTTGCAGACCAGAGACGACCCAGGATCCAAGACTCGGCGTGAGTACAAGCCCGACATCCTCACTCCTCAGGGAGCAGAGGAGGGAAGGCCACCCCTCCCCCCCCAGCACCGGTGATCTCCATCTTGGATACCGACAAAGCTCGGAGGAGCTGCTAGCTCCAGCTCAGGCCTTGGAATAAAATGAGTCATTTTGCAGGTCACAAGAACTTAACGCCGAAGTGACCTGCCAGACTCAGCTCCATCCAGGGAAAAGTCACCCAGCTCAGGCGCCAGCCATCGGAGTGCCTTCCCTCACTGCGTAACCAGAGCCAGAGGCTGCCCCTCCCTCTAGCAGCCACCACAATCAATTGAAAAACAGAAACCCTGAGAATGGCTCCAGGCTGGGCACTGTGAGCTTTATCACAAAATAGCCCCAGGGAAAAGCTACTGTTTGTTGAAAGGCCTCAACTCTACCCAGAACCTAGCCTCATCACCACATCCCCCTCTTTTGTGACTCTCAAAGCAGACCACCCTCCCAGAAAACTAACTTGGGAGGGGGATCTCAAAATCTTGGGTAAAGCAGAGCATTTTTCTGCCTCTTCCAACCAACCGATTTAAGAAACCAATCAAGCCACAGGACCTCAAGCTGACCAGAGACTCCAACAAGAGACTGGTTGCAGACAAAAGGGAGATACAGGATTCTTCCCACTCCTCCCCCCACAAAAAAAAAATCAAAAGACTTTTTTTTCTTTTTTTTCTTCTTCTTCTTTTCTTTTTTTTGCTTGTTTTTTGTTTTTTGTTACCATATATATATATATATATATATATATATATATATTTTTTTTTTTTTCCCCTTCTAAAACTTTTATTAATCTTTAATTTTTGCCTCTTCTGAAAAAATAATTGTTTTCCAGTAACTTTTTTTTTCTCATCTTATAATTTTTATTTTTATTTTAGGAATACGTGAATGAGAGTTTTCCTTTCTTTTCTTGTCTTCTTTCTCTTTTTCTTTCTTTCTTAATTATCTTTTTGTTTTTTATCTAGCTCTACTGAACTTCTGATCTTTTCTTCTCCCGTTCCCATCCTTAAAGCTTTTCACATCTCCTCTATGTCCCTCCCCTTCTCTGAACATATTCACATTCCTCTCTAAATAGACGGTCTTTTAACCTCTATAATAACATTAATTTTTACGTTTCTATTCTTTTTCTGGTCTCTCTTTATTCCCCTTTCCGTCTCTTCTTTTTCTCTCTCTCTCTACTTGCATCCTACCCAACTCATTTCCTGCATTGTGATTAGGACATAGGTAACTCTCCCTGTGCCTCCCCACACCAATCTATTCCTATTTTTTACCCACATCTCTCCCTAATCCTAATAATTTCTGGTTTTCCAAATTCTTTTCTGCGGTTCGAAGACCTTTAATATATAGTCGTTTGATGTTGAATAGATGTATCTGTTGAACTAGATTGTATCTGTAGACTATTGACTGTACAAATGCAAACTTTGGTTGATGGTTGCCTTAAGATAGTGTTCTAGCACAAAACTGGTGCAATTTTATCCCAAATGGGCCGAGTAAGCCGGAAAAACACAAGAAAAATGGCAAATTCGGGTATCTCAATTCCCAACCTTGATAATCAGGGATTAGAACAGATAAAGAATAATCCAGAGGAGAGTTCCCAAATAGTTCTACAAACACTAATAGCAAACATGATAAATGAGAAGTTTGACAATGTACAAAGGACTCTGTATGAGCGTGATAGGGAGAGAGAGGAGGCATCCCAGAAGTTTATACAGGAATATCATAAGCGTGAGGAAGCTTCTCAAAAACTAATACAGGATTTGCATGAACAACTTGAGAATACTCAAAGAGAAAGGGAGGAATGGCGTGAGCAGGCAGAGAACACTCAAAGAGAACTGCAGGAATCCCACAGAAGGGAGGAAACTAATCAAAAAGTAATTCACGAATTAAGAGACCAGGTAGAGAATACACAAAGATCACTAAAGGCATTCATGGAATCCATTAACAAAGAGCTGAAGGAAGTCAGGGAGACCACAAAGGGAATGCTGAATGGAACCCAACAGGAGGAATGGGAGTCCAAAGAAACCATAACCAATCAACTAAGTGATTTGAGAACAAACACTGAACACCAAATTAAGGAAGTAAAGAAATTCATACAAGACCTAAAACAGAGCTTCAACAAAGAACTTGAAGCCATCAAAGCTGACCAATTAGAAGGAAAAGAGATAAAAAACAAAGTAGAGAGTCTTGACAGCAGGTTAGACCATGCAGAAGATCGAATCTCAGGGATTGAAGACAGCCTAGATATTATAGAGAAAGAACATACAACCATCCAAGACAAGTCCAAGAAATATGATAGGTCTATCCAACACCTGGAAGACACCATCAGAAGGCCCAATCTAAGGATAATGGGTGTAGAGGAGCACCTAGAAACAGAAGTTAATGGTCTAGGAAATTTGTTTAACAGGATCCTAGCAGAGAACTTCCCAAACATACAAAAAGATAGGCCTATTCAGATACAAGAAGCTTTTAGAACCCCAAATAGACCAGACCAGAATAGGACATCCCACTGTCACATTATAATCCACACAGGATCAACCCAGACCAAGGAAAAGATCCTTAAAGCTGTCAAGGAGAAAAGGCTAATCACCTATAAAGGGAAACCAATTAGAATTACCTCAGATTTCTCAGCAGAGACAATCAAAGCAAGAAGAGCCTGGAATGACGTATGCCACGCCCTAAAAACAAACAACTATCAACCAAGAATACTGTACCCAGCTAAACTCTCCTTCATAACTGAAGGCCAAATAAAAACCTTCCATAGCAAAGAAAAATTGAAACAATACATCTCCACCAAACCAGCCCTGCAAAAGATTCTTAAAGATGTCCTACACATAGAAAACCAACAAGAACGCAACAAAGGCCAAGAAACTGCACCCAAACTGAGAATCCAAGAACCTTAGGAAGAACCCAGTTTTCACAGCCCCCAAGAAGGTGGATAACATGGCAGGAACCCCCAAATACCTCTCAGTCCTATCTCTTAACGTTAACGGACTGAACTCTCCAATTAAGCGACATAGACTATCTAGTTGGATTAAAAAACAAGACCCTTCTATCTGCTGCCTGCAGAGTCACATCTTGCCCGTAAAAACAAACATATTTTCAAGGTTAAAGGCTGGAACAAAATCTACCAAGCAAACGGCCCTCATAAACAGGCGGGAGTTGCAATCCTAATATCAGATAAAATAGACCTCAAACTAAAATTCGTGAGAAGAGATAAAGAAGGTCGCTACATACTAATTAAAGGATCTCTCCTTCAGGAGGATATTACAATTCTAAATATCTATTCGCCAAACAATTGAGCACCCAAATTTATCAAAGAAACACTACTTTCCCTCAAATCCCATATAGATCCAAAGACATTAATTGTTGGGGATTTTAACACACCACTCTCCCCACTAGATATATCAACCCGGCAAAAACTCAACAGAAAAACCGCAGATCTAAACAGCTGCATAGATCAACTAGACTTAACAGACATTTACCGAACATTTCACCCAGCAGCAACAGAATACACGTTCTTCTCAGCAGCACATGGAACGTTTTCTAAAATAGACCACATTTTAGGCCACAAAGCAAACTTGTCTAAATTCAGAAACATTGAAGTTATACCTTGCATTCTCTCTGACCACAAGGGAATAAAATTAGATCTCAACACCAAAAGCCACCAAAGAAAGTCCAGTATCACATGGAGGCTGAACAACACACTGCTGAATCATGAGTGGGTCATGGAAGAGATTAGAAAGAAATTCAAATGTTCATGCTATTCAACAAAAATGAACACACAAATTACCAGCTCCTCTGGGACACAGCAAAGGCAGTACTCAGAGGCAAGTTTATAGCTCTGAGCTCCTACATCAACAAATTGGAGAGATCTCAAACTAACAATTTAATGACACATCTAAACCTCGTTGAAAAAGAGCAGCAAGATAAACCCCAATCCAGTAGACGGAAAGAAATAATCAAAATTAAATCAGAATTAAATGAATTAGAATCCAAAAAAACTATAGAAAAAATCAACAAAACAAAGAGTTGGTTCTTCGAAAAACTTAACAAAATTGACAGACCCTTAGCAAACCTTATCAGAAAAAGGAAAGAACACACCCAAATTAATAAACTCAGAGATGAGAATGGAAACATCACCACGGAAACAACCAAGATTCAGACCATTATAAGGGAATACTTCTCAAAACTTTATGCTAATAAGTTTGAGAACTTGACAGAAATGGACCTTTTCCTAGCAAATATTGACATGCCAAAACTAAACCAAGATGAGTTAAACCAGCTTAACAGGCCCATATCAAGCATTGAAATAGAAACAGCAATAAGAGACCTCCCAGCTAAGAAAAGTCCAGGACCAGATCGTTTTACAGCGGAATTTTACAAGGCCTTCAAAGCAGAGCTCACACCAATACTCCTCCAACTCTTCAATGAAATTGAAAGAGAAAGCTCACTACCGAACACATTCTATGAAGCCATCATAACCCTCATCCCAAAACCAGGCAGGGACTCATCAAAGAAAGAGAACTACAGACCCATTTCTTTGATGAACATTGATGCAAAACTTCTCAACAAAATTTTGGCCAATCGACTTCAACAATTCTTCCAAAAAATCATACACCATGATCAAACAGGATTCATTTCAGGGATGCAAAGCTGGTTCAATATACGCAAATCAATTAATATTATTCATCACATCAACAGGAGCAAGAATAAGAACCACATGGTTATCTCAATAGATGCAGAAAAAGCATTTGACAAGATCCAACACCCCTTTATGATGAAGGTTCTGGAAAAATTAGGAATCCATGGAACATTCCTCAATACAATAAAGGGTGTATATGACAAAAATACAGCCAGCATTATACTCAATGGTGAAAAACTAAAGCCATTTCCTCTTAACTCAGGAACAAGACAAGGATGCCCACTCTCTCCACTTCTCTTCAATCTAGTATTAGAATGCCTAGCTACAGCAATAAGACAAGATGCAGACATAAAGAGGATCCAAATAGGGAAAGAAGAAATAAAACTCTCCCTCTTTGCAGATGACATGATCTTGTATTTAAAGAATCCCATAGACTCCACTCCCAAATTACTCAAGCTGATTCAAAACTTTGGCAAAGTAGCAGGTTATAGAATTAACCCCCAAAAATCAATGGCTTTTCTATATGCCAACAATGAGAAAAGTGTGGCTGAAATTAGGAAAGCAACTCCATTTGTAATAGCCCCACAAAAAATAAAATACCTAGGAATTAACTTAACCAACTACGTGAAGGACCTCTATGATGAAAACTTTAAAATCTTGAAAAAGGAAATCAACACAGAACTTAAAAAATGGCAAAACCTCCCATGCTCCTGGATTGGCAAGATTAACATCGTGAAAATGGCAATACTTCCCAAAGCTATCTACAAATTCAACGCGATACCTATCAAAATTCCACCCTCATTCTTCAAGGAAATAGAGGAGGCAATCGCAAAATTCATATGGAACAATAAAAGACCCCGAATAGCAAAAACGCTCCTCAACGGAAAGAACACTGCTGGAGGAATATCAATACCAAATTTCAAACTCTACTATAAAGCCATAGTAATCAAAACAGCTTGGTATTGGCATAAGAACAGACCTCAGGACCAATGGAATAGAATTGAAAACCCAGAAATGAACCTACAGACCTATAGCCATCTAATCTTCGATAAGGAAGCTAAAACAATAGAATGGAAGAAAGACAGCCTCTTCAGTAAATGGTGCTGGCAAAATTGGTTAACTACATGTAGAAAACTAAAGCTAGATCCTTATATATCACCCTGCACCAGAATCAACTCCAAATGGATCAAAGACCTTGAACTCAAAGCAGACACTCTGAAAACATTACAGGATGCAATAGGAGAAAACCTAGGTCTCCTTGGCTCAGGTCGAAATTTTCTGAATAGAGACCCGGAAGCACAACAAATCAAAGAAAGGTTGGACAAATGGGATTGCATAAGATTGCAGAGCTTCTGCAGGGCAAATGACATAGCTGGCAAGATCAATAGAAAGCCCACCGATTGGGAGAAGATCTTTACTAGCCATACAACGGACAAGGGTCTCATATCTAAAATATACTTGGAACTCAAAAAATTAAACCACCCAACAACAAATCCTCAAAGAAACAACTGCCCAATAAATAAGTGGGCGAAAGACTTAAAGAGAAGCTTCTCTGAAGAAGAAAGAAGGATGGCCAATAGACACATGAAGAAATGTTCAACATCCCTAGCCATAAAAGAAATGCAAATCAAAACAACATTGAGATATCACCTCACTCCAGTTAGAACAGCAAAAATCAAGAACTCTAACAACAGATGCTTGAGGGGATGTGGACAGAAAGGAACCTTACTTCATTGTTGGTGGGAATGTAAACTTGTTCAACCACTTTGGAAAGCAGTATGGAGGTTCCTCAAAAGACTTCACATAGATCTCCCCTATGATCCAGCAATCCCACTTTTGGGCATTTACCCAAATGTTTACGAACAAGACCACACTAAAGCTACCAGCACAACTATGTTTATTGCAGCATTATTTACCATAGCTAAGATATAGAACCAACCCAGAATCCCCTCAGTAGATGAATGGCTTCAAGAAAATGTGGTATATATACACAATGGAATTCTATGCCTCCATCAGAAAGAATGACATTTCCCCATTTGTTAGGAAATGGAAAGGTTTGGAAAAAATTATATTGAGTGAAGTAAGCCAGGCCCAAAGAATCATAGGTCCCATGGTTTCCCTTATTTGCAATATCTAGTATAGGTATGAGTCAAGTGGAAAAGGTCAGATAATGTGATGTTAGGAAAATGAACCCTTAAATATGTATTTTAATGTTTTCGTTTCTTTCATGCATGTGTTTCTAATGCATTTATAAGATTATTTCTTTGTTGCTTTGTATGTCCCTCCCCCACAGTGTAACCCCCGCTTTCACTATATTTGATGTCAGTATAACATGTGGAGGAGATGGGGACAAACAAGTCGTTTAAGGATTCACGTGGACCTGTTGCAACAATGAGAAGTACAAAATGTCATGTCAAAACCAGCTTTACAATGTCGGTGTGTGGGGGGGAGGGGGGTATAATTGGGTGCGGGGAGGGGGGTAAAATTGGGTGGGGGGAGGGGGGAGGCGGGGAAGGGAAGTGAAGGGTAAACAAAGGAGGAGGCTGCAATGCTTGCTAAGAAATGTATGCATTATCCTGCCCATGTAATTGTAGCCCCTCTGTACAGTATGTTCCCAAATAAAATAAAATACAATTTAAAAAAAAAGAATAATGATAATATTTTGGGACTGGTCTTTTATTCTATTTTACTATAGTATTAAAATGATATTTGTAATGATTTTATAAAAATACTCTTGTTTGGTATTTGAGTTATAATAAGTAATAAACATTTTAAATTGATTTCCATAGGACAAAATTATTTTCTTAATGGTATCAATTCTTTTTTTTTCTTTTCTTTTTATTTTTTTCCTTTTTTTTCCTTTTCCTCACTTTTTTTAATTTTATTTTTTATTGTGAACATACTGTACAGAGAGGTTACAATTACATGGGCAAGATAAGTACATTTCTTATCAAGCACTGCAGCCTCCTCCTTTGTTTACCCTTCACATCCCTTCCCAGGGTATCAATCTTTTGTAATTTCAAAACAATTAAAAAAATTACTCGAAGGCTGGTTTTCTCTAAGACTATATTTGTTTTCTTGTTCTAGTTTTTATATGTTGGTAGAAATTAAAATTTCAAAAATTCAATGGATATTGGTATTCAGGAACATCTTTATAGGTACTAATATTGGAGTTGCTTAAGTGGAATTGTGTTATTTCATTTGTTATTTTCACAAATAAGTCAAGATGATTATGTATTTTGATTCTTTTCATTGCTACTGGTTCTTACCTTGATAATAATTTTTTTCCTAGCAAAGTAGAGAATACAATTGGATTGAAGAAGTAACATATGACTTTCTTAGAATGCAGATACATAGATTTAGGTCATCTGTCATTTGCTAAAAGTTTCTTCCAGAAAAGGTTATCAATTACTTATAAGTGATGCATAATTCCTAGATATTACAGTTATCACATACAATTTTTGATTGAGTTATCTCTGTATAAACTCAAAAAAAAACGACCGAAAAACTCAAAAAACGCAGAAATCACATCTTTGTTTTAAACGCTGTAGTTTACAAAGAATTTTTAGCCAACAATGAAAACATCTTTTTAGGTATTCTGCAATTTGTGTGAAGTATTTTTTAACAATAGTTTTCCTTTTTGCTGACATGAAGTTCACATGCAATATATAATCTCCTTTTATTGTATACATTTTAGTGTTTTGGAAGTAAATTGTACAATAATAGGTTTTCCAGAGCGTTACAACGTCGGTGCGGGGGGGGGGGGGAAGGAGAAGGATTGGGATTGGGGGGGAGGAGGGAGGCTGGGAAGGGATGTGAAGGGTAAACCAAAGGAGGAGGGTGCAATGCTTGGTAAGAAATGTACGCATTATCCTGCCCATGTAATTGTAACCCCTCTGTACAGTATGTTCACAAATAAAATTAAATTAAATTAAAAAAAGAAAAGTCAAACTTCAAAAAAAATAATAATAGGTTTTCCAAGCTTAATTTTTACAAACTTGCATTTCTTCAAATAGAAATGCCGTAAATTTTAGAACAGACATTAAAATAGATATAAAATTCACTTACAGGAATTTGTCCAGCGTACATCCTCTATAGTGTATCTTTTCAAATTTGTTTTTGGGGATTATTTCCATGTTCTATCACATATTATTCAAGTGTACTGTCAATGAGCTACATTCCCTGTCCAAACAAGTTTTTTACTTCTCTTTAATATATACATAAAAGTGTAATAATTATATCCTATAAATTCTCTTTGACCTTTTGAAAACTTGCTTGATATAATGATTGTAGTATTGTACAAGTTGATTTGCTATGTGGAGTATATCAATTTCTCCACAATTCTACTACTATATTTTGTGTAATCTTTTTATTTTATGGTCATACTAGTGAGTTTTCTTTTCATTTATTCTTAGATACTAAAGAGGAACTTATTTCATTTGCTCCTCCTATTGACTATTAATTTACATATGTTCTTTAAAGAAATACCCTATTCGGGAAAATTTTATATAGAATTAGAAGATATAAATATACTTAAGATTCAGAAATATTGTAGCATTAACATTGTAGCATTAACAAATATGTTTCCTGTATCTGTTGGATACATTTTCACTTCGGTTATAGTGTCCTTTGAATTATGAAAAGCTATCACTTGATATAATCCAGTTTATTCTTGCTTTTCTTTAGCCACTAATGCATTCCATGTCAAAATTTTAGAAACCTTTTACATTTATGTATTATAGGTTTTCACATCTCACATTTAGTTTGATAATCACTTTTTATTTTAAATTTTTGTATAAGGATAGAGGTAGGACAGGTGGCAGAGGCTCATATCTGTAACCCTAGATATTGAGGGATCTGGGATCTGAGGATCACAGTTTAAAGCCAGGCCGGGCAGGAACGTCCATGAGACTCTTATATCCAATAAACCTCTAGAAAACCAGATCTGGTGCTGTAACTCAAGCGGTAGGGCACTCACATTGAGTGGAAGAGCACACAGACAGCGCTTAAGACCAGAGTTCAAGCCCCATGAATGTCAAAAAAACCAAAACAAAACAAAAAAGGATTGAGGTAGTAGTCTAAGATCATTCTTTAAATCTCGAGAGACAATAGTGTCAGTACACCCATTTAAGATTTTATTTTTATTTCATAAAGTCATAGGATAGTTTTCAAAATCTATTGATCATAAAACTAAGAATTTATTTTTGACAAATCTGTTACATTCTTCTATGTATCTGCTCTTATAGTAGAACTATTTAGTCTTCACTACTACACATGGTAATAAGATTCAAAGTTAGTATGAAGGCTGAAGCTACACCATTTTACAAGATTGTTCTGACTGACCTGTATTCCTTGAATTTACATACGAGTTTATTGAGCAGGTGGACCAATATTCTACGGAGATATGTAGATGTTTGATAGTCACTTATATGTTGTACCTTGTAAAAACACAAGACCCCAGATATTATACATAGAGAAATGTCTTTAGTGAATACTGGAAACAACTAAAATTAATTTAGGAATGAGTTAAGATTTAGATAATGCTGTAGCATCATCAATCTGAATGATAACAACTTGAGCTGTAAAACAGAGGAGAGTGAGAGGGGAAAGAATGATGGACCACATAGGAGCTATATGTTATTGCTATTGTTTTTCAAAAAACAAAATGACTTCAGAGAAGAGAAGGAGAAAAGTAAAGTGTCCTGAGTCAAGTTTCTTTTTAATGCATCTAATAGTTTGGACCAAAAGTCAGTGAAAATGGGAAAAAAAGAAAATAGACAATAAAGCATTGTATATACCTGTTACAATGTAACGAAATTTAATAGGAATATGATAATTAATTCCCAAAGAAATAAGAAAAAGAATAGCTAAACTCTAAAGGGAAAAAGAATGAAGAGAGAAAAGAAGCAAAGTAAAACATTTATCAATAACAAACACAAGACTTTGGAAGTGGAAAGGTAGTGGGAATATTCTAAATAACAATAAAAATTGCTAGCGTGGATAGAATATGGATCACATTTTATCATATGTAATTTTGAAAAAACATACTAGGAATGAAATTTTCAAAGTCATGATTTTAAACACTATTTGGATTATAACTAGGCAGTCTAGCTCAGTGGTACAACATTGGCCTAGCATGTGTGATGCAATGGTGTGATCTCCCAAACATTACAAAGGACACACAAAGCAAACACACACAAAAACCACATAAACACACACATACACACCACATACATACATTTGGAATATTCATATTATCATATTAAACGGAGGAAATTATCACAAATAGTAAAAGTATGTTAATATATGAAATCATAGTATTACTCATACTATTTAAAACATTAGTAGAAATAAAATAGTCACAATATACTTTGATTTTAATAGATTAAGTAAATTGAAAATTAATAGAAGACATGAGAATATTTGCAAATAAGTTTAAATAATAAGCATTTTGAAACAAATATCCTTTTATTTTGACAAAAGATTGATGTTACTGGTGTTTTAAATCAAGATTTAGCATATGATAGCGAGGTGCCCTATATAACAGTAGCGATGGCTATATCTCTATTCACTTCATTCTGAATATTTTTATAGTAAGGTCACAGAGTTTCTCAGTATCTCTCGATTTACAAACCCTATTTACACTTCCCACCATAGCTAGAAAATTGATGCCACAAATCACAATGCCGAGCTCAAATTTTTTTTTAATTCAAGTAAAAATATTTCCAAAAAGTGGCCAAGTAATGAAGCCTTTTTTAATAAAGTATGTGCTTCTTGAAAATACAGTAAGGATTTGTTACCTGGACAAATATGGTTATAACTATAAGAAAATAAATTTATTTAAAATCATTAACCATATAAAATTAAGAAAACAATTTTTAAATAGTCATGTTAAATATTATAAAAGCAAAATACATGTGTCTGAATAATGTACATGTGTAAAAATCATGTAAAAATAAATTAACTAATCCTACAACTCTGAAAAAAATGAATTACCCTAAAGAAACAAAAGAAATCATTTAAGCCCAAAATATGAAATTTAGAAAATAAAATGAAGTGTACTCTTTAGTTGACTCAATTAAGTGTAAACCCTCTGTATATCAATTTTATAATAAAAAGGCAGTAACAAAGAAAGCAAAAGTACCCATGGATCAATAGCAACAGCAAAAGCATCAGTAGTTCTTGTTTTGAGTGTACAAAATTCAATGGAAGAAATAAAAATGTTCCTTCCCTATTAAATGTACTCATTACTTTACCTTATTTATGTAACTGTAAACCCTGTGTACATTACCATTAAAATAAAATTAAATTGAAATTAAAAATAACCCAAATGATATACCAATTAAGAATTCTTAGAAGCCATTGGTTAAAAACTTTGTAAAAAACTGCCTTAATACCCAAGGAATATACTTTGATGATACTGTTTAAATACTTCAACTTCAGCAGAAAAGCAAAAAGTTTAAAAACTGTTACAAAGTAAAGTAACAAATCAGAATATATTACTATTATTAATAATCATAAGATGAATTTATAGTGGTAGTCCAATATGTAAGAAATGAGGCAATTTGCCATTCATTTGCACTTAATAAGTGAGAAAGAATATTTTAGGTCTTACTAAATTATCATAAGTTTAATGAAGAAACTATTCTGTCATATCATATGATAGTCAGATAACGCTGATATTAGAGCAAAGAACAGATTGTACTAAGTTTTTGAATATTCATGTATATATTTATTTTGGTTGTGGGAAATTGTGGGTATTTCAACTTGGGGTATATTTTTCTTGCTAGGCCGGCATCATATCAGTGGCTTATTTTATTATAGGGGTTTCCTTGCCACAAGAACATGGACCTGATCTGTGCTTTTAGCCTTCCCAACATCAATGGCATCTGAGATGAACATCAACTTGTCCAGCCTGTTACCTTGATTGGCCTGGATCCACAGTCCTTTCAATCGTAGTAACTAGATAGTGAAGGATGGTGGAAATGATCCAATGCACCCAGCTATAGATTGAGAAGGAATTCCACTAAACTTTTGGCCTCGGTTCTGTTCTCAAGCCTCCTAAGTAGTTAAGAGTATCAATGGGAGCCCATGGTGCCAAGCAGTAACAGTATTTTTAAAGCAATTAGACATATATATGACTTAGGCTTGTGATTACCTCAGGAAATGAATAAAAGAGCAGTGAAGCATAGAGGACAGGCAGAATTTTAACTAGCTACTCAGAGGCTGAATACACTTAACTAGCTACTCGGAAGTCTGAAATCTCATGACCACTGTTAAAAGCCAGTCCAATCATGAAAATACAAGCGATTATCTAAACAAACAAACAAAAGAAACAGAAGTGGCTGAAGGGGTAGACCACTATCCTTGGGCACAGAAGCTGAGGAATAATTCCCAGGCACTATCAAGCCTCAAGAATGATGAATGCATGCATGAGCACATGCACATGTGTTTTTGCATACTCCCATGCGCATGAACACACACACACACAAATGAGTATTTCAATGTGGAGTTCTTTTTTACCTTGCTGTACTTTATTTCCCTGTATTAGTTCACAAATTATCAAAATCAGCTAAGGACCTATTTACATAAAATTCATCATGTTTCTCTAAAATCTACTCTCTTTTTGGAAGCTTGCTTTTATTTGACCCAAAAGTAAATTATTCAGGAAGTCAATTCATCACTCTCAAGCCTACAGTATTAGATGATTGTTTAGGTTCTTCCTAGCAATATGATTTTGAGAAATCCTGCATCAAATAATATATTTCTTTCACTAGAACGGAAGCCTCTGTCAAACAATTAATAATAGGTCTTTCTCCTCCTGGCATGCATCTGTAGTTATATTATCTTCATATATTTCATGATCTGTGTATGGCAAAGACTACCGTGAAAGTAAAAACACCCTTCTCAGCGCTTAGCATTTTTATAGCATTCATAGATATGAAGTTGTTTAAATGTTACTGAAATTGCTTTGGAATAAATAACGTTCACCCTGACTATCTTGAGAAAGAAGAATTCGTTTCTCAGCACTTTAGGTAAGAACATCAGGGAAAGAAACAAAAAGTAAAGTTAGGAACAACTCAACACATACATTCAAATGAAAGAAAACAAGACAAGAAAACACAAATTAATTCAGTACTCAATAACCTGCAGGAAATGCAAAGATTTTTTTAAAAAATCAGCTATGACAAGCTTATGAAAATCCTGACTACATGGGAGTGCACTGTTGTGAGAACAGTGGCAAAGGCCCAGACTAGACAGAAAAATCTGTACATAACACCATGCACTTGTTATTCTAAATTCCAGGAAGAATAACATAAAGTGGACTGAGGCCAAGATCATACACATGTAGGAAGCCAGTTTCTATCTGAAAAATTATCAGGATAATTTAGGGCTGGACACATGACAAAGTGGTAAGAACACCCATTTAGGGGGCAGAAGACACTGAATTCAAACTGTAATATTAGGGATATTAAAGAAAAAAGCTATGATTTTAATAATTGGAATAATTGTAACACTTGAGTATTTGAGTGGAGAAAAATCCATTAGAAAGATAGAATTAACCCACGTTCCAATGCTACTTTAGTGATAATGTTTAGTGGTACTTCACACAAAAAAGAGTTACCTTGCAAATGAGCATTTATGTGCATTTGGGTGATGGAAATACTCTACTTACACAGGTGTAAATTAAATAGATTTTTTTGTGCAGATTGTAGTTCTTGAATTAAGAGCCTGGGTTATGACCCTGAGCTTTTTCTCTCAAGGCTACCACTCTATTACTTTAAGCCACCGTTCCAGTTCTTATTTTCTGTTGGTTGTTTGGAGATAAGAGGTTCATGGACTTTCATGCCCAGGATGGCTTTAAACCATGTTCATCAGGTCTCAGCCTCCCAAGTAACCAGGATTCCCGGCATGTGCCATCGATGTTTTTAATAATTTAGTAAATTGTATAGTTACAGAAGTTAAAAATTATCATTGTAACCTGTGTAATATATGTATTTATGTATATATATCAATACATACGCATAGAAATAGTTTAACATATTTTTGTATCTACAGTAAACATATGACAGCATCCATTATAAAATAAAATGGAAACAAAAGTTAATAAAGAGCAAAACAAAGGGAATTCTTACACGTTTCTTTTTGTTGAATGAAATATGAATCAGTTTGGAAAAACCATCTCTAACAAAATGGGTAATTTCTATTAATTCTAATCCATCTATTTGCCCATATTGTGCATCTTCACACATGAATGTCAAAATCAAACCACACTTTTTGTCTGTATTTAATTCACCTGTTATAATTTAGGGGATAGATGAAGTAATCAAATAAAGATTAAAATCATAGTAAGTGAGGCTATGAGTTAGAGCTGAAAAAGATTTTAAATATGATAATAGCTAATTAAAATGCATATTTCTTACTTTTACTCTTGTTATGCCTCTCATTTGCACATCAGGAAAGTACATAGATGGTTCTCACTAAATTTATGTATGTATTAAAAATATATTGAAAGAATATGGGCATAGTGTGGTTTTAGCTTATTGAGACATGTATGGGATAGTGTGTTTTTGAGGACTTGCAATACGTTGTGATTGAGATGAAAGGAAGGATGTGCTTATTCTGAAAAACTGGTTAGTGGATTGCTCCCAGAAAGATAGTGATGAATTCTTTCAAAAGGTTATTGTAAAATCATTTTCACCACCTTGTTCATTACTGCAGTATTCACCACAGCCAAGTTATGGAAACAGCCAAGATGCCTTTTGGCGGGGGGATGGTTGGAGAAAGTGTTTCATATATACACAATTGGATTGCACGCATCCATTATGAGGACTGTTACATTATTTGCAAAAAAATGGATAGATCTAAAAATATGTTAAGTAAACGAAGTCAGAACCAGACACACAAAGGACCCATATACTGTCGCATATTCGGAAGTCAGAATTTTATGCAAGTTAAACAACAGTATTAACCAAAGCTTTCATTTTTCACAGCAGTATTTAAAAGGTGTAATATCTTATAAAATTGAACTTTTAATCCAACAAAATGAATACCAGGAAACTATCACTTGGAAGATGTGAGGGGAAGACAAATGGAAGGAAAAAAGAGAGTTATGGAGTAAGAGTGAAGACATTATATTCAATATGAAAATAGAAAAAATTAAGTGGGGTGAGGTTTGGAAGGGTAGGGAAAAGTTGTATAAAGATCCAAACTTAAAAACTCATTTAATGAATGGAAATTCCCGTGTATACCTAGTTAAGATAATAAAAATATGATTAAAAAGAATGGAGACATTTGATCTTAAACTGTGTTCTTTAAACCATGAGTCAATATAATATTTTCCTCCTCAAAAATTTTCTTTCTGGTATTTTCCTCATAGTGACAGAAAAGTGATCAATGCAATGAATATTAAATCACAGTAAAAATGTTAGAATTCATCACATGATAAAATAACAGGTAGAATGTGCCAAATGCTAATTGATTGTTTTTCCAAGTACTTTACCTATGGTATATAATTTAATCCTCACAATAATTGCATAAAGTGGAACTCCTTACATTTTAATTCTCAGATGATAATATTGAAGTCTTCAGAGTTGGAATTACAAGTACAACATTGCACACATGGTAAGTGTTAGCCTGAGGATCATCTCCCACTTTATCAATTAACCTCATTCTATTTTATGACTAAAATACCAGCACTTAGTCTACAAATTCTAGGAAAATTTCCCAGAATTATTGTTTTCACTTTCACAATATTTCACTTTATCTTTGTTAGAAAATAGGGAACTGGAATATGAAAACTCAAAGTTAATAATCAATGCAGACCTCCTTGGTGAAAGGAACTGCTAAAGTATAACATTCTTGATTTCTAGCTCAAAATAGTAGAAATCATATTTTATCCCTTCACTCAACACTGCAATGCCTGGAGAACATATGCCTGTTTAACACTGTCTTACTGAAAGAATGACCTCCCCAATTCCTGATGGAAACAGACTGCAGGTCTTAAGGACCAATCATTTTCACATTGCAGCTCAACAAAGTTGTTTACCATTCGAAGTATTTTGATTGCTTTTTATACCTAACATTTTGAGAGAAAGGTACTAATTTAAAATGCTATTAAAGCAAGACTGATATAAAAATCACCTTTGACCCCAGATAAATATTTTACCTTTCCTATACCCAAAAATGCATTCTGACCTATCATTAATGTTAGGAATGAGAGGATAAAAAGTCATGGACACCAAGACCTAAGTATGAATTAAAGACTCTCCAACTTGCGAATACTATTGGTTTAAAAAGAAATGAAGGGCTTGGAAGGTGGCTTATTGGTAGAGCGCTTGCCTTATATGCATGAAGCCCTGGGTTCGATTCCTTAGCACCACACAAGCAAAAAGAAAAAAGCTGGAAGTGACTCTGTGGCTTAAGTGGTAGAGTGCTAGCCTTGAGCTAAAGAGCTGAGGGACAGTGCCCAGAGTTCAGGCCCCAATACCGGACCCCTCCCCCCCAAAGTAAAGATATCGATACTACCAAATTTTTTCAAAATTTCTTATGATACTGAAGATTCAATGAAAATAACTCATTTTCATGGGAGTAGAACACAAAACACAAGATTAATCTTAATCATATTAAAAGACCTTTATTTATACTACAAATTCACTCATAACTACAAAGATTCTAAAAATAACTGAAGCACAGTGACACAAAAATAATTTAACTGCATCATGTACATTCAAAGGACTGTGCTAATAGAAAGCAAAATTATACTAATAATTAAGTTACCCAATTCACTTACATTCATTTATTCTATTTCTTTTAGTTTCATAAAAACTGGCTTTTCGTAAAATGATGCATAAAAAGCCTATATAGCCACTTACATTTTCAGACCTTAACAATATTTATTTCAGAAATGTCTTTAGCTGTATAATCAAAGAACTAAAATATTACTAAAATATTTAAATGTTTTTCTGAAATTGCAAAACTCTCTCTGGGGTTTTATTTATATTGGAAAAGATATTAGAAAAGCCTTATTTGTTAAAGTTGTGATAGTTACTCCCACAAAAGAATTATTAATGAAGAAATCTTTGTATGTACAAAACAACTTCAAATGCATCCACAATCTGGAGATGACACATGATTTTGTTTTTTTTTTAAATATATATCTAACAAGTATAGCTACAATACTGATTTTCAGTGATTATGATGGGATATTCAAACCTTAAAAATACGGGGTTTATTATCTTAGTGTGAATAGATAAGATCTTACAAAGAAAGTTATTTTCAACTGAAATACGGAAAGAGTTTATCCACGTTGAGTTTCACAGAAATAACCAGAGAGTTATACCTATTTGGTCAAGTCAGTCAAAATCACTCCATGAATATTTCTTAAAAATATAACCAATTTAAGAAGTCAAATACATATTTTGTACTGACAGTCATCTTACATCAATAACTTACTACCTAATTATATGTGTATCTTTTTACCTAACATATATTAAGAAATGAAAATGATCTCTTTCATCTAACTTATGTTGTAAATGCTTTGATTATGATGATTTTATTGTTTAACAAATAAAATTTATTGAAATGACAGGACAGAACACTGATAAATAAAAAACATTGCACACAGCTCTTTTCAGCCTCACCCTGTTCATATTGGCAAGCAATATTGCAACAGCAAACACACACACATAAACACACATATGTGTGCACGTACACACACATATACAAACATGCCAAATTCAGGGTTTATTGTAGAAAAAAGTTAAAAAAAATATTAGCGATTAGGACAAATGATAATTTGCCTTATTACAAAATAATACATAATCCAGTCACCATGGTAGTAACATTTTATCTGCCCCTCCACCTGTGACCACTTAATTTATTTTAGGTAATTATTTAACTAATTCATTCCTTCATTAGTTAAATACTAATACTAGAGCTTGAACTCAGGGCCTAGCTCTGTCCTAGAATTTGTTTTTTTTGTTTTGTTTTAGTTTTCTCAAGGCTATCATTTTATTGCTTGTACCACAGCTCCATTTCTAGCTTTTGCTGGTTACTTTCAAACCAGAATCTAATGGACTTTTTTCTTGCTCTGGTTTCAAACCACAATCATCAGATTTCGTCTTTCTGATTAGCTTGGAATAAAGACATGAGCCACCAGTGTGGCTCCTACTTTTTCCTATACTTATCTATTGCACATACTTAAATAGCAATTTAATATTGAGAGTATAGAAGCAAGATGTATAGTGATTATATTGTTCTGTCAGAAATTCAAGTTAGTAATGTAAATTTCTTCTTAAGACCATACACAAAAAATACATAAGTAGATATCTGATGATGTGTCTGTATGTGTGTATATGTGTGTGTATGTATGTGTGTGTTTGTGTGTGTGTACTCTTGCAATATGTTTCACATATAAGCACAGTGCAGGGGTGTCCAGACATTCACAGTATTTGCGTGAATATCTGCCTTGAGCTACCAATTCATTGACAAAGTCTAAGTGTCCACTCTAGACTTCCCGATGAAGAGGGGTATACTCATCCTCATCCTCAGTATTCATATGACTGGCCTTTTTGGAAAGTAGTCTCCGCACTATAGTAAGTTGCAAGAAAAGCATTCTACCACTGAGCCACCAACCCAGTCCAAGGATTAAGATTCTTATTTGTAATTTGGTCAAAGCTATGTCTCTTTATGTAGGCTACTAAAATGTGTTTACTAATTTCAAGTAAATACATAAATTCTATTTCAATCTCTTTTAACAAATAAAAAATAAAATTGTTTACTTTGTAAATGGATCAGAAGCATGGATATTTTGGCTAGCTAGGTCATTCCACATCTGGATCTCTCTTCCTCTCTCTCTTTCATGATTCTCATAGACAATAAGTTGCTCCATAATTATCCTAATTTATTTTCCTTTTATATTTTTGGTTGCATTATTTCACTTTCTGCTCTGCCATTTCCCAAATCAGCACCACATAAACAGAACCGCAGAAGTGGTTCTGTGGCTCAAGTGGTAGAGCACTTGCCTTGATTTGAAGAGCTCAAGGATGGTGGCCAAGCCCAGAGTTCAGGCCCCACACCTAATTTTCTTTTATAAAGAATCTAAATCTTTGATAATTCTAGGAACCGATCTGACTGAAATCAGTTGAATCACACTTTTCCTGCACAGTGTAAGAAAAGGTCCAGGCTATCAAAGCAGCTAGAGAAGGCAGGCAGATTGTATGTGTGACATAACTTTGTGGAAAATGGTATAGAGTATTACTTACTGGTGATCCACTTTCACTTTAAGCATGATGCTGCACTATTGCTTGCTGGTTCTGAACTATTGCTTTGATAATTATAGTCTCCAAGAAGAAAAAAAATGAAATTTAATTGATATCAAAGGACTACTAATACATTTTGACTTCTCATTATGCATCTTCAATCATCAAAATCACCTGAAGAAAATAGATAGGCCTACTTTTTAAGATGAAAACAAGTGTCTTTAAAAAAAAACAAGAATTTAGGTAGTCATACAAAGGACTTCTATTTTACTACTGCACTATACATTTTTTTCTAATGTTGGTTACCAGTAAATAATGGATCTATTAGAAAGCTCTTAAAGGTCATATATTGAATAGTAAGTTCTCTTACACTATATCTTGGTATTTCCCAAATCATTTACATAGAAGGCATTGTTTCCTATTTTCTCCTTTCTAGAATAAGCTGCATATGAAAACAGCACTGGTCCTCATTTTCAGTCTGTGCATTTGATTATGGAGGAAAATCTTTCTCTGTTCTCTATCAATTCACTACTCTCCAGTTAGAATAATTTAAAATAGTAAAAATGAAAAAAGAGAAAATAAATCATGGTGGAAAACATATGCAGAAAATTCACCGGATTTTTCTGACCAGTTCAACCAACGTGAACTATTGGGTAAATACATGGACACTTCATTTCCACTGGTACTCAAAATCTCTGGTTAGGAAATTCTGATGAAGACAAGGAACAAGATGAAAACGTGAGAAAGGTATCAATTGCAAGAAAATAATGGAGAAGAATCCATGCAAATTTCTTCTTTGGGATGCCGAAATTAATCGGCTTACTACAGTACCGAGACTATATTCCAAAAAGGCCACTCATATGAATACTAGAGATGAGGTAAGTATACCCCTCTTCATCAGGAAACCTAGAGTGGACATTTAGACATTGTCCATGAGTTGGTAGCTCAAGGCAGATATTCATGCTGTAATTCTGAATGGCTTGGCACCCCTGCACATTGCTTATATGTGGAATAATACCAGAATGGCTTCTGTCTTCCTTCATCATGATGCAGATACCAATCCCCAAACTAAAGGCCTCTTGACACCCTTGAATTTTATTGCTGGGAATTGAAATAGCAAAGATATGCTGTACCTCCTTCTTTTGAATCATGATATCAAACCGGGTCTGAAAAACAACTTGGAAGAAACCTCATCTGATATTGCCAAATGGATAAGTATGTATCACTACTTCTTTGAAGTAGTGGAAGGCTGTACAAATTGTACTCCTATGTAGTAATGGTTTGGTTAAATTTCATAAATTTCAAAATTGCAAGTCCATCCTTTGTGGTCCTACAAAATATTTTCATAATACAAAACAACAGTAATATCTTAATTTAAAAATTTATGGATTCCATGGTATTCTTCCACGTGAATTGCCTGACTTTGGTGTCAAAATGTATTCAAGAGTTGTTTGTATGCATCTATAATGATTTCTGCAGAGTTTGCGATTTTTTTAAATTTTATCTTATCTGTTGAAATGAATAGTATAGAAATTAAAGAAATTCCTGGTGCTTGTCTGAAAAAAAAGTATCTATGTTTCTATAAAGTTCATAATCTATTTCATTGTCTTCTAGATATAATACTTTGCAGTCTATATTATTTTATAATATATAGGTTCATTAATAAATGTGTCCTTTCAGATTACATTCTATATAGAAAAAGTTTAAGATTCCTTTCTTCCGAGGTCCTTATATTATTTTATTTCTTTGGGATAAAAAGATAATGTTATCTAATTTCAAGTTTTGTAAAGGTTATGATATGTAAGGGCCTTTCGAAGGTGAAGATTTAATACACTGATGTCAAACTAACCTGTAATTCTATGAATTACAGGTTTTGTTACACTTGTATTTTTGTAAACATCTTTTAATAACTGTTTTTCATTTCCTGCATTTGAAGAATGAAAAATATGGAATACTTCACAAATTTTCATACCATCCTTGTGCAAGTGCCATGTTAACTTCTGTATTCTTGTAATTTGGGTAGACCTGCTGCTGAAGCATGGAGTATCCTCTTAATTTAAGTAGTTAATGATGCAATCTTTATACAGGCATATATCCTTGGTTGCCTATTTGTAACAAGGAACCTTTATTGTTCCTAAATATGCGATTGATCTTATTTCTCTAAATTTCTGTGTATAGTGGCAAAAACTTATATTGTTTAGTCGATTGCTCACATTTGCAATTTTTTGTCAATGGCTTTTTTGTCGTTTTCATTTTAAATTTGATCATATTTTGAAGCCTTTATAGCTAAGTCCAAAGGTGATGGCTTTTCAAGTACTTATTTATCAACTGATTTAGCTTTGTGGAGCTAATGGATTCAAAGTAAGCCTTGCTTAAGAGCTACTTCTAAACTTCTGCAGCTTAAAATTTCCTAAATGAGGTCTTAGTGGTACAAATGTCTTCCTTACCCTTCACCCTTCTTCCATGTAGGAACAGACCAACCAGAATATCTTACCCTGACAGCATAGATTGTCTTACTGGAACAAAACTAATCTTAGATACAAGGGTTCATAGAAAGATGAACACTGCAGACCGAATTATTCAGAATAGAAGGTATTTTATCAAAATATAATTGTTTATTATACCTATCATTTCAAAACTAGCTAAAGCCAAGAATGTGAAAAAATTGTTCATATGCATGTTTACCTAATATCCTGGCCTGTCTACCATCCAACCAGGCAGGAACTTACACTACTGACTTTCTTTCACCAAATATTTCCATACCTCCTGGAGAAATCCATATGTTTCTCCTCGATATTAGGCCTTAAATTGGTAATGTTTTAATCAAAGTGTTTCCTCTTGCCTCCAGTCTGTATTTTTACAAATGGTAAAGTTTTAGGTCTAACTCTACCAAAAACTGAGGTAGAGATAATGGAATAATACTTTAAAGCAGAGTTGCTATTGATACCCTAACCACAACAGAACAATTGCTAACAGAAAGTAATTGAAGACCCATCTCAATTTCTCACTTTCTATAATATTTCAGTGCCCCAATTCCTTGCAGGAATTAGCAGTAAGCAATTGTGAAATGTAAAGCAACTTAAAATGAAAGATGAGATCCCAAAATATGAGAGAAAGTACTGTAGTTCAAACTTTCAATTTATAGATGACCAGCCCATATGAGTAAACAAAATCACAAATGTCACAAGATTATTTTTAATACGCCTCTCTTAATGATGAATGAAAGATTTCAGTCCAGCATAATTAGGACAAAAAATAATTCCTGGAATGATAGATCCATAATTGTTCTACCAAGGCTAGGAAAACTTGACTTAGAGGTCAAATATAATTTTGAAAAACATTAAGTGAGAAGACCCTTAGTACTTCAAAACACTGGTACTTCAGTAAAACTTGGTTCTGTAGTCTAAAAATGTTGTCATTCTCAAACCAGTGATAACCTACATTTAATCTCTTGAAAGTATATAACGTTTCAAATAAACTTTTAAAAATCATATTCACCAAAATAACACTTGACAAGTAGATGATAGTGACATTAAAAGTTTTCAAGTGTAGGAATCAAGTTACAATAGAGTTGATTTATTTACCTAGCACTAATGCCAAATAAGTTCAACCATTCATTAAAGTGTAGAAATAGTATCTTGCACAATTTGCGTTGTTCAGTAGGTGCCTTCCAGAAATGTGTTAAATCGATCAGCCTCCCATAATTCAAACCCAAATATTAGCTAATAAACTAAATTTCATCACATAAGAATGTACATTTTAAAAAGTTACTAATAGTTGCCTTATCATGTGTTGCCTTATCATAATTTCCCTATCTTTCTAACATAGTAAGAAATATGACTTTAAGTCTGGATTATGGGTACTGATCCGAGATGTGACAAACATAAAATTTGTCTTCTATTTCTATCATATTCCTCTACAGTAATAAATTTTAGTTTTCTTCTTTGTCCAAAACTTATAGGTAGTAGAAAATATCGTCCCATGTAAAATAAAATAATGACACACCAATGTACAAAGCCATTTATAAAAACTGGTAGTTAGTTATAAATTCTAAGTGATTTTTAAACCTTCTTGTTGACTAAAGATTAATCTTCCAAAAAGATGAGAATAAAATCATGTCTAGGTGCTTCACGTCTCCAGTCTTACAAATTGTTATTGCAGATGAATGAATTATGGAAATATAAGCTGACATCAGTTCAAGTATATGCAGGATTGAAACTCCATGGAATGTATATAAAACTTTCAAACTATTAACCGACAGTTTAACAGAATGACTATCAGGAAGTTGAAACCAGAAAGGAATAATAGTAAAGACATAAAATGAATGAAAAACGGAACAAGGGGCAAGTACAGCTAGAATACTCAATGTACAAATGTAATAAAGGAAGTGGTAAATCTAAAATAAATCTTGGAGAAAGGGTTGGTTGAGAATGATAGAAGGAGTGCCTCTGATCCAGGAGCATTGGACAATTAAGTGGACATATTTAATTGCAACACACTTGCGCAACCTTTTGAAATTCAGTTAAAAACACAACTACAAACAAAAATACAAAAATCACAACCAAACAGCAATCTCTAGAAAGTATGTATATGAGCTCACAAAATTTTAAGCAGTTAATGAAGGGCAGTCATGGGCAAACAAACAAAGATATCCAAAGATGGCAGTTTGGGGTAGGGGAGAATTTTGAACAGATTTGAATAGATTCTCAAAGGTTATAAATCACCTACATCGACTGCAAATATTTTCTTCTGTGAGTATTCCTTTTTTTATTGGGGGGGGGGGCGGTCGTGGAGCCTAAACTCTGGGCCTGGGCGCTGTCCCTCAGCTATTCAGCTCAAGGCTAGCGCTCTACAATTTGAGCCACAGCTCCACTTCTGGCTTTTTTTTTCTTTTTGCTTCTGTGATGCTGAGGAATCGAACCCAGGGCCTCAGGCATGCAAGGCAAGCGCTCTACCACTGAGCCACTTTCTCAGCCCCCATTCTGTGAGTATTCTTTGTCTGAAATGGTTACTCCAATCCTGAGCCACACTTCATAGCTGGTGAAGATATATTGGAAGAAACAAGATCAAGAACCCATTACACCACTGGAGAGATAACAGTCCTCTATGGTTTTTCTCATCTTTCTTCACTACTCTTTTCTCATACTTTTAATAAAGTCAAGTGATTTTGAATTACATCTTTCCTTCTTTATGAGAGAATTACTGTTTGGTAATTAAATGTCAATTCACAAATTTTGATGTCTTTTTTTTTAAAGAACTTTGAATTTAAATTCCACTACAACCTTGTTTGCGCACAGTGAGAATATATTTCCTGGGTAAGGACAATTCTCAAGGGAACCTACAGGATTTACAGCAAGGTTTGTGAGGCTTGTTTGTTTAGTGTGAAAATGAGCCATATTCACCCACATTGCTCCCTCCCAGCTAAGTCTCCACGGATTTCTTTGCATGAAAGCCTATTTTCACAGACAATTTTAAATATCCTTAATAGGCTAAGTTGTTAAAAAGTTTGAACAATTAAAATTTACCTGTCATAAATTTTAAAGCTCTTTTGAAATTCATTTATCAGAATCGTGAATTCACCAATCATAATCCCACCTTTACCATCAAAAAGAGTTAACATGTTGTTTTCATGATATAGTGTCCATGAAAGTACTGTTTTCCAGTGGCTTTGTTATTCGTATATATGTCCATATAAACTGATGATGAGCAAAATGAACTCCAAGATATGGAATGAGAGATATTAATTTGCAGTTGTTGTTTTTGATGTACTATGTGATTTCTATTTTCCTTGAGATTTTCCCCTATGGTTTATCCCCTGCTGTGTTTCATTTTGGTACCCTGTGTATTGTGTATACATTTTCGTTAATTAGGGAAGGGAACAGGAACAAAAAAATGGCGAGGCAAAGGACAAAGAGCTAACCAATGCAATAGCAATTCACACAACACAATAAGTTGGAAATGTACATTACAACTTTTGTGAGAAAAATGAGAGAGGGGATAGCAAGTTTGAAAAGTTATGTATTCAGTACCTTACAATGGCTGTAACCCCAGTGCACATAACTTTCACATTAAAATTAAATTTAAAAATTTAGCTGATGAAATAAAATTTCACTGTTTTGGTATAGTAAATATTATTCTTCATATAGTAACTTTTTAAAAATCAGTATTATTTGGCATCTAATTTGAATTAATTACCTCTTCTTTATCAGAGGGTCACCAACTTGAATATCCAACTAGACAATTTTTTACAATATACTTGCCAATATTTTGAAAAAAATTAAATTTACTACTTTCTTATACTAACACAGAATACAGATTAATTCTATGGAAACCCATAACTTTTAAAAGTGAATAAGTTGTTAAGAGGACAGAATGTATTTGTTCTTCAAAATTCTTATGACTAATAACTACTCATTTTAAAATTCTGAACATTCCATACATGAGAGATTCAAAATATACCTGTTTGCATGTTATGTAATTCTGCAATAGATGCATTTTCCAATGGGGTGTTACAGACTGAGAAGTGAACAGAAAAAGAGCCACATTCTGATATGGGATAAAACTATGAAGCATGTTATAATTAATTCTTCAAGAGTAAGCAGTTGTTTATCAGATTAAGCTATTATTTCATGACCATCAATCACAAGATTTATGCCATAAAGTCATCCTAGCCAACCAGTTTCCAATTTGTAGGGTGCACCTCAATATTCCCTTAATTCACATCAAGAATTCCTTATCTCCATTGTGAAAATACACTGCATCTCTGCTAATGTGATGCCCTCCGTGTTCTGGAAAGAACACCACTATAAACTGGGTTGCATCATTTTTCCTCCACTGGTATTCTTGCAAATATTATTTATATTTATACTTTTTAACTATCATAGATAATCAGGATGCTAAGCTTGGAAGATTACAGTTCAAAGCCTGTGAAATCTCAGGGTCTATGTTGAAGGGGCAGAATGATGCAGGCTCCGGCCTCAGGATTATCTGAGGACTGTGTTTAAGTATTAGGAAAGCTCTTGGTATGCCTGGCTAGAGAGGAAAAATGTTCTCTCTCCCTATCTCAAAACACATGTCACAGACTCCTGGGAGCTGAGGAAGTAGCACTTCTGCTTGCTTAAGCATAGTTGAACAGGTGGTCAAGCATTTTCCTGCGATTGGAGAAGTGGTTTGAGCTTGCTCTAAAATAGTTTAGATAAATAGTATACCAAGACATGGCTGAGAAGGTGGCCCAGTGGTAGAGCGCTTGCCTTGCATGCATGAGGACCTGAGTTCCATTCCTCAGCACCACATTAGCAAAAAGAGAAAAGCCAGAAGTGATGATGTCTCTCAAGTGGTAGAGCTCTAGCCTTGAGTTGAAGAGCTGAGAGACAGCACCCAGGCCCAGAGTTAAGGGCCCATGACCCCCCAAAAAATAATAATATACCAAGGCATTGTCTCATAGGTCAAGTAAAAATGTATCTGTTGAAATTTTTGTGTCAATGTCTTCTGACCAAATCTTGGCAAAGATCATGCTTGCTTGTCTTTAAATACCCACTAACAATAAAGCACAGCATGCAGTGGCAATTTCTGTTTGCACTCTGCATCCCCTGTGTCCTGGTGATTTCGTTACACTTACCCAGGGACCCCAAGGCACTAGACATTACAATTGGCACCCAAACAGGGACCCTTCATTGTTGAATTCAGGAAGGGATATTCAGGTAAGTACTTTTAATTACAGGGTGATGGGACAAGTTAAATCTACTCCATACTTACCTATGCTTAAACATTTACTTGCTGCTTATGGTCTAAATATTTCTTCTTCTGACATAGAAATGTGTATTAATGTAGTTAGGGAATGGAATCCTTGGTTCACCGATGAAGGAACATTCGATGTTGATGATTGGAAACGAGTAAAGAATAACGTAGAAAGAGCTGTTCGAGAAGGGGAAAAGATTCCTATTAGATTTTGGTACATTTGGGCTATTTTACATACCTTTTTTAAAGCTTTGAATGAGGAAAGATTAATAGCAGACTTAAAGAAAGAGGCCACCCCTTTTATTGTAGATTTACAATTGGACTCTGAGATTAAGGATGCAATAGATAAGAATGCATTGCAATTAACAGAAAAAAAAAAAACAAGAGGTAAAAAAGGCTGAACAGGAACAAACGGAAAGTGTAAAAAAAATGTCTGAGCAAATGGAATTGATATTATCAAAATTACAACATATGGGTTGGAAATTAGCAGAGTGAAAGCAGAACTTGAGAAAGTGAAAGTAAAGCAGCCTTCCGCTCATTCACTGGCCAAAGCAATTTTTACATCATTCCCTCACAAAACAGAGGGCTCAGACAGTGACTTTGATGATGAAATGCCTATTTTTTCCTATCCTGTAATTCAACCACCCCCTATGAATGGTATATCTCAACCAGCCAGATATTAAGTTGCTGCTGTTGATGATATTGGTAAACTTAAGAAGGCAGTGATTTTATATGGTCAGTGTAAGGTCCACTCCAGGATGGCCAGCAGACTCCACACTCCTCACAGCAAAGTCTCCACCCAGTACCTGCGTTACCTAGGCAACTGGGACACCTGGAAGAGGTCACATCTGCATACGCTGAGGTCACATCTGAATTTGATGTGGCCGCACCTTTCTCTGCCCATACCCTAGATAAGGCCTAACCCAGGCCCAGAGGTTCTCTCTTGCTGCTCTTTTCTAGCTCTCTGTGCTCTCTTGCTGCTCTTTTCTAGCTCTCTGCTCTCTCCCAGCTCTTTTATAGCTCTCTGCTCTCTCGCTGCTCTTTTCTAACTCTCTCTCTTCTCTCTCTTTCCTCTCTTTCTTTCCTCTCTCTTTCCCAGCTCTCTATTTCCTAGCCCTTCCCCAGCCACGTGGAGTGCCAACCTTGCCTGGTCCCAGCAGGTTTACTGAATAAACCTACTCCTTACCTGAATACCACATGTGTGGTGCTGTTCTTACTCAGCTACCTTTTTTTAAAAACCTAACATAAATGGTGCCATGACTTGGATAAAGGGCTTAAAGTCAGGATAGCTGGGATTTCTCTTTTTTTTCCCTATTTTTTCTTGTTCTGTTTGTTTTTTCCCTTTTTGCTCTGAGGAATACCCACAATTCTGATGGCCTTTTGTGAACCCAACTGTCTGCTGCGGACAGAGCTCATTGATACCATTGCTGGCCTTCATAATCCACGCCCACACCACTTCTCTACTCTGGTGAGTGAAGCTACTCTATGGTTCTCTGTTGCTCTCTCTAGAGGGCTCTGGGGAATGTTGGGATGCCACTTGCGCCTCGTCAGCTCTCCTTCACTCACCAGACTGACTCTCCAACTCATTTAATGGGGTGCTGCGAATCATGCTTGAGCCGTGAAACCCCTTTGAAATGTCTCCTGCGCTCCCTGGAAAGCCAGAGTGCTCATTTTTATGCCATTCTCAGATGTAGACAGTTTTTGCTACTGCAATGGTAAATGGTCAGAAGTCTGTTTTCTTTCGGGCTCTCTTTGTTCTCTCTCTGCCATTCATGTCCAACTTTCCCTATCTCTCCCTGTCTTTTTTCTACATTTGGGCTTGTGCCCTGAAGAGTGTGACGCAGGCTGGGTCCCAAGGACCCCCTCTAGGTTCTCTTTCAAAGGCTAGCCAATTGTAGTCTTGGTCTATTTGTTCAGAGTGTCTTTGCATTTTGTTTTCAGAAATTTGCCATCTTGAGTTCACCATCTTGGCCACATGGTGACTTAAGGGTTTGGCCCTATCTGGCCCTTAACCTTCCACCAAACTTACTACTCCATCCATTTATTCTAAGGTGCCTTGCTAACAAGTTGCTCTCTTCACAGGCCCTGGTAACTGAGGCCCAAGTATGTGATGTGCTTTGTTAGCAAAGATGTTTAAACATTGTTGTTAAAATTTTACGTTTTGAGTTTTGCCTTTTTTGTTTTGTGTTGTGTATTCTACTGACTACATGCTTCTAAAATACTGGGCATATCTGTGCTGAAATTCTCATCACATCTAATGAGTTTTGTCATTTCAGAATATTTGTCTGTCAATTCTTGATAAGAACCAGGTCAGTTCTACTTATTCTACTTGATCTCCTTGTTGCTTTAATTGAAAATAATAAAGGGCTTTTGTGGCATAGATCGCAGTTCAAAGTCAGCCCCGGCTGAAAAATCCCTAAGACTCCATCTCCCAACTAACCTGCAAAGAGCCCGGCTGGAAGCATGGCTCAAGACTCTTATCTCTAAGCAGCCAAACACTGGAAGTGATATTGTAACTCAAAGTGGTAGAGCACTAGCCTTGAGCAGAAGTGCTCAGGGACCGTGTCCAGGCCTTGTGTTCAAGCCTCCTTGAATACCAACTGGGGCAAGCCATCCCATCAATGAGCACCTAGTCTGGGGAACAAGGGAACATGGAGAGGAGTAAGAGGAGATGTCACATCAGCTACTTTGTGCCTGCCCTTTCAAAATTTACCAGAGCCAGGAGGTTAGTGGAAGTAAGAAGCCTGCCCATCCAATGTCTATAACTGTCTACCTATTAACTAAACAGGAATTTATATTCTTGCCTTTGTCACCTGACTTCTCTACCTAGCCGCCAGATGTCAGAAGTATCTAGGGACATTTCTACATTTTCAGCCCCAATTCCTTCCTCTTGCCATTTATTTGCTCTGCAGTGTTTTTTTCCAGCCCCTCAATGCTCATCAGACTTCTCCAGACTTCATCTAAGGACTCATGCCACCAAGGTACCACTGCTGCTCACTGCCTTCTCTGGGAGGGGACCAAATTCCAGCCTTTTTACCCCTATTGTCGCCTTTTTACCCCTATTGTCGATGCCCCCTTGTCAGCAGGAAGTAGCCAGAGAGAATCCACGCCCTATTTTATGATTATTAATAGGCTGGAATATAAGGTCCACTCCAGGATGGTGAGCAGACTCCACCCTCCTCACAGCAAAGTCTCCAACCAGTACCTGCGTTACCTAGGCAACTGGGACACCTGGAAGAGGTCACATCTGCATCCACTGAGGTCACATCTGAATTTGATGTGGCCACACCTTTCTCGGCCCATACCCTAGATAATGCCTAGCCCAGACCCAGAGGTGCTCTCTCCCTGTTGTTTTCTAGCTCTCTCTGTTCTCTTGCTGCTCTTTTCTAGCTCTCTGCTCTCTCGCTGCTCTTTTCTAGCTCTCTCTCTTCTCTCTCTTTCCTCTCTCTTTCCCAGCTCTCTCTTTCCTAGACTTTTCCCAGCCACGTGGAGTTCCAACCTTGCCTGGTCCCAGCAAGTCTACTGAATAAAATTACCCCTTACCTGAATACCACGTGTGTGGTGCTGTTCTTACTCGGCTTCCTCTTTTTAAAAACCTAACACTCCTCAGTCTCATTATGTTAAGGAATTGCTTAATGGGCTTGCCTGTCATTACAATAATTTTGCTCCTGAGGATTGGAAGATGCTTTGTAGAGCCTTGCTTAAGAAACCAAAATACCTACAATGGCAAATGTGGTTTACTGAGTTATGTACAAAAAGGGCTAAACAAAATGCACAGAGCAGTAATCCACACCTGCAGATCATAACCTTTCCCATGTTTAGTGGAACAGAACAATATGCGGATGCTCATATGTAAGTGAACTCTCCTGAAGAGATCCATGAGGAGTTAAGAGACATAGGTATTGAGGCATGGGAAAGAATTCGACCAGTGGGAGAGCATTATGGCTCTTGGACTAAAGAAATTCAAAAACCTAATCAACCCTATGTTGAATTTTTATCACTATTGACATTGACCTTGGAATGTACTGTTGTGGTAGAGGCTGCAGGGCAACAACTGCTGCACATGTTGGATTATGAGAATGCTAATGAGGACTGTAGACGGGCCCTATTGCGTATTAAAGAATCTGGGGATGTGAATACATATTTAAGGGACTGCAAAGACATTACATCTGAATCCAGGTGTATGCAGGTATTTGCTGAATCTATGGCCGCTAACCTGGCATGCTTGCAAACAAAACCCTCTAATCTAAAGTGTTTTGGATATTGTCAAAAAGGCTACTGACCTTAACAAGAGAGGACCGGGAATTGGCCCTAAATGTAAAAAAGGGGAGCACTGGGCAAGGGATTATTGATCAAAAATAGACAATAAAGGAATTCCTATAAAAGATGCTTACCCTATGGAGGGAAAGTCTCCATCGGGACAGACCCAGGGCCCAGGATTAATAATCGAGGGCAACCAAACATCTTTTCCCTTGTTCCTGCCACAGCCCACAGCACCGCAGTGGACATACCAGCCTTAAAAGATTTTTATATTGAAAGGTGGTGATAAGCCACAAAAAAAAATCCTACTGGAATTTATGGGCCTATACCTGAAGGAACATTTGGCCTATTGGCCGGTAGATCCAGTCTTAATGCAAAAGGAGTTTTAGTATATTTAGGAATTATTGATGCTGACTATATTGGGGAAATAAAATTTTTAATGTCAGCTGCTGCATATATTTCCTTTAAAAAGGGAGAATGAATTGCTCAAATCTTATTGTTATCATATATATCTACTGGAAAGTCATTTACACTCCACATTGGGGGATTTGGAAGTACTAACCAACAAAATGTGTTTTGGACTACTCATATTACTAAAATGCAGCCTAAGATTAAGATTAATATTCAGGAAAAGATATTGACAGGACTAATAGATACTGGCTCAGATATTACAATTATTAAAACTCATGAATGGCCTAATCATTTATTATATAAAATAATCCCCTGTAATATTAAAGGAGTTAGCAATACTCCTGTAAATTTTAAAGGACAAACAGTGTCGTATGTTACTATTACTTCAGAAGACGGACAGACAGCTGTCCTTAAAACTTATATTATGGAAGTTCCAGTTAACATAATTGGTAGAGATGTACTGGAACAATGGGGAGCTCATATTCAATTTTAACATTTTTAGATGGAGCCCATAAAGATATTACGGAAATTTGAGGATCTTCTTTGGATTGAACAATGTCCTAGATCTAAGGAAAAATTAGAAACAGCTCATCAGTTAGTTGAAGAACAGTTAACCAAAGGACATATTGAGCCGTCTATGTCTGAGCCGTCTATGTCACCATGGAATTCTCCAATATTTGTTATTAAAAAGAAGTCAGTGAAATGAAGATTGCGGACTGATTTACGAGGAGGTAAGGCATCCATGTACCCTATGGGGGCTTTACAACCTGGTATACCATCGCCTGCGATGCTTCCTAAATATTGGCCAATAATAGTAATAGATTTACAAGATTGCTTTTTTTTTTTTTTTTTACCATTTCTGTACATGTAAAAGATTGTAAAAGATTTGCCTTTTCTTTACCACAAATAAATCATCAAGCCCCTCATCAGCAATGGAAGGTGTTGCCCCAAGGAATGATGAATTCTCCAACTATGTGTCAGATATATGTTGATGAGGCCTTAAAACCTGTTAGACAAAAATGGCCTCACATTTATATTTTTCATTATATGGATGATATTTTGTTTGGAGGACCAAATAACAGAATTAGAAATGGTGTTACAATGTTTACACTCTATATTTAAAGATTTTGGATTAATAATAGCACCTGAAAAAATACAAAAAGATACGGTGGTAAAATATTTAGGATATGTTGTTTGTAGACAAACAGTGAAAACTCAAAAAATATCTTTACGACGTGATCAATTACATACGTTAAATGATTTTCAAAAGTTACTAGGAGATATTATTTGCATGCAACTGGCCTTAGGAATTCCTATTATCTATTACATAATTTGTTTCATTGTTACAAAGGGAGCCTGATTGACATAGCAAAAGAACTCTAACTAAGGAAGCTGAAAGAGAAATACAATTTGTAGAACAGAGAATAAAAAACTGTTTTTACATCGAGTAATGCTAATTCAACTCATAAATTTATATATTTTAGATACATGGAAATACCCAACAGGAATTATAAGACAAAATGAGCTACCATTAGAATGGATTTATACACGGCATAGATTTACAAAAAATATTATGACTTATGAACAACAGTTGGCAATTATTATTCAACAGGCCAGGCAACGGGTATTTATCCTATCAGTGCATGATTTATTTGAAATTATCTTTCCTTTGCCAAAAGACCAAGTAAAATATTTATTAAACCTGTCTGAAGTGCTACAAATAGCATTAGTAAATTTTACTGGGCAATTTTCCTATAATTTTTCCCAAAGGTAGATTGTGGGATTGCTTGGGTAAACAACAACTTATCATTAATAATATAATTTTCAAGGCCCCTATTTCAACTGCTCTTACTGTTTTTACAGATGGCTTCAAAACAAAAAGTGCTATTGGACAACAAATAAATATTGGGTACAAACAACTACTTAAGAATCAGTTCAACAAAATGAACTTTTTGCTATTATTAAGGTGTTACAAGATTTTGTGGGAGATGTTAATATTGTTACTGATTCTGCCTATGCTGTAGGAGTTGTGACTAATATAGTCACTGCAGTTACACATTCATCTAAGCCCCAGCTAAACCAATTATTTAAACAATTACAAGCTTTACTGCAACAACGTAATGCCAAAGTGTTTGTAACTCACATAAGAGCTCACTCTTCGGTACCTGGGTACCTTGTATATGGCAATAATCAGGTTGATAAATTAGTTTTGTTCTGCTAAACAGGATCATGCTCATTTATATACAAATGCTAGCCATTTACATATGCTTTATAAAATACCTTATTCTCAAGGTAAACAAATTATAAAAAGGTGTCCTATCTGCAGACCAATGCTTTGAGAGTTATACCTGCTGGAGTAAATCCTCAAGGATTACAACCTAACGAGCTCTGGCAAGTGGATATAATCCATTTGTAAGCCTTTGGCTGTTTTTCCTTTGTACATGTTACAATAGATACGTATTCCAAATTTGTTTGGGCTTCTGCCCTTATGGGAGAAACTGTTAACCATGTAATAGAACACTTATTGGAAGATTTTGCCATTATGGGAGTGCCTGCTAAAATGAAGACTGACAATGGACCAGCCTATAAAATTATCAGATTTAAAAGATTTTGTGAACTTTATGATATGGTACATGTTACAGGAATAGAATATAACCCCCAAGGACAAGCCATTATTGAATGAGTTCATGGCACACTAAAATGACAAATGAAAAAAATTAAAAAGGAGGAAAAGGTTGGATGAAAGTATGGATATTTTGTGGTATTCCATGCAAAATCTTAAAATAATTTTACATCAAGCCCTTTACGTTCTTAATTTTTTAAACTAACCACAAGGAGATATTTTAACTAGAGCTGAGCGCCATTTTGAACAAATATCAGAAAAACCTTATTTAAATGCTCCCGTATGGATTAAGATTGCATTGGATGCAGAATGGCAACTAGGAACATTATTACATAAGGGGCGAGGATAGGGCTTTGTGTCTACACAGGATGGCAAACAATACTAGCTTCCTGCCTGATGGATACAGACGTGGCCCAGTGAGGACAGCCCCATATCCTGCAAGGAATCGGCCACCAGTTGAGGAAAAAGAAATCCCCACTGCCCACCTGGGGGCAGGTTAAAAAGTTGACTGGAGAAGGACAAAAGATATTACAATGCAATGGTAAACGTGTCAAGGCTGAGAACTTGTTCCTGGCCATGTGTGCCCTGCTTATTGTAAACTCTGTCCATGCTAATGCTAATGTAAGTTATTGGGACTTGGTTCCTAACCCTCCTTTATTGGAACCTGTTGTCTGGGGAGACATGTATATAACCGTCTATACTGTTCCTGTTGTTTTATCTCCTCCTTGGAATAATTTCACATTTTGCAATAAAGATGATGGTACCTTTTTTAAATTTTACTTACTATACTCATTCCTTGCCTCTTTGTCTGGGGCCTTCTCCATGTTAATAATGAATTGGCAACATTGGGTTTTACCTGGGAAACGCACTTCCAATTCTAAAACACAGCTGCAGCAATTAACTACTTGGCCATTAATATTAGCTGGGAAAGTGTCACTGATGGCGAGTTATCCTTACCCATGTGCCCTGATTTTATTTATATTGATTTAAAGTATCAGCCTTTTGTGTGGCAAGAGTGTAGAGGAACATTTGGAAAAATGTTCAATAATTTTATTAATTGAGGACCTTTTGGACAGTTTATTAACACATGTTCAGAATGGAATATTACCAGATGTGATTTATCAAATGTTACTAGGATGCCGGAAGCCATTAATGGATTGCTTACTGGAGTTCGATTGATGGCCTGGGGAGATGGAGGCATTGCAGATGCTCTATGGGCTTTCATGGCTGCACCCACTGCTGTTCAGACTCATCTTTGGAAGGTCGCAGCGGCGCTGAATCCTGTGATGCTATCAAATGGATCGTTTTCAGGGACGGTGAACTCTGCATCCACTTATAATTTTACTTTGTACAAATCTTATGATGCAACTGCTTGTGTAGCTCTGCCTTATGCATTTTTAGTGGGAAATTTTACATTTTCTCCTACTATATCTTGTTTTAATTGTCGCCTGTGTTCTTGCATTAACTCCTCTCTTAATTTTAATGACAGTATAGTACTATGATATTACAACAAAGAACTCATATTTGGCTACCTGTTAAATTAGGAAGAGAATGGTCCCAAAATAATTTGGATAGTGTTGTTATTGAATTTTTTACCAAACTACTAAAACGTACAAAGCGTATGATTGGAGCCATTGTAGCTGTGATCTTAAGCTTAATTGCTATTACCACTGTTGCTGCGGTGTCTGGAATTGCCCTACACACTTCCTTACAAATTAGCACTTTGTGGAAGAATAGCACCGGGATTCACATGAATTGTGGGTCTCACAGGTAGAAAATTATGCTCTATTACAAGCACAGATTAATATTCTTAAACAGACAGTGGGATGGTTAGGAAACATGATATTGGTTGTGAAAAAACAGTTATTGTTAAAATGTGATTGGAATTTTACTACCTTTTGCATAACTAATGTAAAATATAATAAATCTATATATGAATAGAATGTAATACAGCAATATTTATCTGGAAATTCTACTGCTGCTCAATTGATTGCTCAGTTACAATTTGATGTACATGATATTTTTGGTAAACAATTTACAAATGATGATGCTTCTAATATTGCTGATGCATTTATTAAACAATTGGAAGGGTTGGATCCAAAAGAAATACTACAAAGCATTTCACATACTGCTAGTGGTGTGGAAATTATGGTTGTTATTATTTTGTTTGCACTTGTACTGTTATATTTGATTTTTATGAAACCAATGCAAGCGTCTATGATCACTCTGTGGAAAGTTTTACTTTTAAAACAAAAGAAAAAAGAAGGAAATTTTGAAGTCTCAGGGTCTATGTTGAAAGGGCAAAATGATGCAGACTCCGGCCTCAGGATTATCTGAGGACTGTGTTTGAGTATTAGGAAAGCTCTTGGCATGCCGGACTAGAAGGGAAAATGTCCTCTCCCTATCTCAAAACACATGTCACAGACTCCTGGGAGCTGAGGAAGTAGCTCTTCTGATTGCTTAATCATAGATGAACAGCTGGTCAAGCATTTTCCTGATTGGTTTGAACATGCTCTAAAATAGTTTAGATAATAATATATCAAGACATTGTCTCATAGGTCAAGTAAAAATGTAGCTGTTGAAAATTTTGTGTCAATGTCTTCTGACCAAATCTTGGCAAAGATCATGCTTGCTTGTCATTAAGTAGCACTAACAATAAAGCACAGCATGCAGTGCCAATTGCTGTTTGCACTCTGCATCCCCTGTGTCCTGGTGATTCTGTTACCCTTACCCAGGGACCCCAACGCACTAGACGTTGACAAAAGCCCACCCAGGCAGGAAGGTTCTCTAGATTCTTATCTCCAATAAACTTCTCAGCAAAAACCAGACACAAGTGAGCTGAGGTTGAAGTGGTAGGACATGGGCCTTTAGCATAAAGAGGCTCAGAGGCAGTGTCCAGTCCCCGAGTTCAAGCCCTAGGACAAACTAATAAAACAAAAACAACAATAAAAACAAATCCCAAACCTAGCAGTTTTCTCACTGTATACAGAGGCACGTAATTAAGGAAATTGCTACCTGTGTTACATACAGGTAGAAGAAAGATGTCACACAATTATTCTCTTCATACCATGTTATACCAAAGCCTCAAAAAATCGCCCTTTTTCTAAATTTATAAATTAATATCATCCATTTTTTGCCAACTCTGTCTACATTATTCACATTATCATTTTATACATGAAGTGTTGGTATTTTCTATTAACTGAGTTCTAACTCTCATGAAAGAATATTCTAGGCAAATAGATTGCAAGAAACATTTGTAAATTTATCAATTAAAGCCTCTACTTAAAAATAATTTTGTAGTATCCTATAGAATATGAAATTACAAACAAAACCAAAATGTTTATTTTAAATCTAAACTCTAATTTAGTAAGATCTACATAGTCCTACAGTAGATTAACTTTGCTATTTCTCCAGGCTTAAGCTTTTGTAATCCTTCATCCTTTCCTTGGAATCTATGAGAATGATGATTACTTACTTTTTCAAATTTTGGATGGGAATCATGAGCCATTTTGCATCTAAGAATGTTCTGTAATGAAGAGAACATTTAAAACACAACTGAGGATTATATATGAGTTGCATTTCAATAGGAAACAACTTCTCAAAACATAATGACAAAATTAGCCCAAACTTCCAACTGCGTATTCCTTTCTTGTTTGGTTTGTTTTATTAAGACAAAATTATACTACCTGGTCCAGGGAAGGTATCACTGTGTAATTCCACTATTTAATCTCCTGTCTTAGTCTGAGTGCTAGAATTCTAGCCTTGTATCACATTGCCCCTCCACAGTTTCTTGGTTTATTTAATCTAGATAGAGACTAGCAATTCTGAACTTCTCCAGTAATATTATCCACTATACTGCTCAGAGTGTTCATATACTCTTTTCAAAGATGTTATAACATTTGACACAGAATATGAACATTTTCAGATGCACCTGCAGGAGTCTCTGATTCATTCCTCCATGGACCTCATCCCATTAATAATGATTACTTGACTCTCTTACTATCTTTGGTCCCTATCTATGTAATATTCTTAAACTTTTTTGAAGAAGGTTCACTTGAGGACTTTCTAACATTAAAAAATTATCACTTGATTCCAATCTTACTCAGGACATATTTTCTATTGTTTTCTAACTTTTCCACATATTCTGAGAGTTGCTTCATATGTGTGTTTGTGTGTGCATATATAAGTGTCTCTGTATATATGTGTATGATTGTATGTATGTGTGCAAAAGCATCAAGGTCTTATTCAGCAATCTTGCTCATGGCTGGTATTCCAATACTTGAGCCATGCTTCCAATCCAGCTTTTGGCTGGTTAATTATAGTTTCTCAAAGACTGTTCTGCCCAGGCTGGATGCAAAGTGAACTTCCCAGACTCCTTTACATTCTTAGGTTTTATTTCTCCAGTAGTATCAACTTTTAAATTACAAACATTTTTGTGAATGTAAAGGCTAAGCTGTAGCCTAGATTTTTAACGTAATAATTCACATAAAGATAGATGAACATGCACATTATATATGCTGTATGTACAGTGTTAGAAATGTGATCCTAAGCTGGGTGGTAGTGAGATCTTCGGATAGGGCTCAAAGCTAGGCTGGGCAAGAAAGTCCCGGAGACTCTTTTTCCAATTAACTACAAGAAAACTGAAAGTGGCACTGTGGCTCAAGTATAGAGCATTAGCCTTGAGCTGAATAGCAGAAGGACAGCTCCCAGACCCAGTGTTCATGTGCCAAGGCCATCACTAACAAAAAATACATAAGTAAAGGAAAGAAAATAAATGTGATCTTATCCACCAGTTCATGGCTAGTATAATCCCTGCTCTCTCAGGATGGTCTTTTTTTTCCAATTAAGTCCATGCTCTTATATCTGATTTGCACTGAAAACAGAATTATGCTTCCATTCTACTGTCTACAAAGTTGCCAGATTAGCAAGCGTGATTTAGAAAGGGAGTGGCCTCATACTTCCTGTTCCACCTAGGAGTAATGCTTTCTCTATATCACTCTAATAAATCTACATACTGGACTTGGCTTTGTTTTTTCAACGTGGTCTTATTTGTAGAATCTTCTATGAACCCTTATACTTAAACACAAAACTTCTCTTTCTCCTATTATTGCTATTGTTTCCTTACTGTTAACTCATGAACAGTTGGGAAATAATGCGCAGCACATACACTCACAAAAAAAAATGATCTGAGAACCTTCTTCCCATTTAAAATTCGCCTTAATTCTTAGAGAACTTACAAAGTTTGAACTCAATATACTTATGGAAAATGTATTTAAAAGCAATATAAATTTCATATTTTCTCTTTACTAAGTTTTCTCTGAAACACGTGTAACCTCAGAGCAGGGTGTCCTTGTGTTATTTCGGTGAAGCAAGAAAACATTCATTATATCTCAGGCAGCACTGTAGATTGTTCCTGGAAGTAACTGCTACTGGATGTGGAAACTGATGCCAGGAGAGGAATGGAACATAGAGGATTGACAAAGTTCAAGTTAAATTGTGCTTTCCTTTTTACTGTACAAGAAAATCCCAAGGCTTGAAGGAAACTCTGTCCCTGACTTTTTCGTGTGTGTTTTTACTCATATATAACTTCTCTGTAAACTCCTAGTTGAGAGTATTACAAAAAGAAATAATGTGCCATTTGAAGGCCAGCATAGAACAAAAGGAAATAACGTTGTTTAAAACATGTTCTACTGCAGGGACTGGGAAGTTGCCTCAGTGGTAGAGCGCTTGCCTTGCATGGATGAGGCCCAGGTTCGATTCGTCAGCACTACATAAGCAAAAAATAAGCCAGAAGTGGTGCTGTGGCTCAAGTTGTAGAGCGCTAGCCTTGAGTTGAAGAGCTGAGGGACAGTGCTCAGGCCCAGAGTCCAGGCCCAAGACTGGACCTCCCCCCCAAAACCGTTCTACTGCTAAGAAACAAAGACATGGAGGTTTTAAAGTGTCTTATCGATGGTATTTTCACCCCTGAGATGATTCTCTTGTTTCAGGATTCAGTTATCAATTCCTTTAGTTTGGTCCTGAATTTTTCAGAGCAATAAGGATTCCCAAAAAGCATCCAGTGATTATGATCAGCAAAAGGAGCCTCTTCTCAGACCAGTACTCCTTTAAGGAGGGTCCCAATGAAATATCTGGGGTTTTTTGTTTGCTTGTTTTTTTAGTTTGTTTTGGTTATGGGGCTTGAACTTCTAGGCTGGATCCTGTCCCTGAACAGTGTTGTTTCCTGCTAACCTGCCGCCAAAGTTCTACTAAAACTCCACTTGCTGTGTAATTACAGATAAGAGTTTGACAAACTCTCCTGCCATGTTTGGATTCGAACTAAGATAGTAAGAAAGCCAAGTGACATCAACTGTATAGACGTCTCTCTTCAAAGAAGAAATATTAGATGTTTATTGTAAAGCTAATATTTGACATTTTTTTCTCTTTTTTATTGTGAGAATACCATACAGAGGAGTTACAATTACACGGGGAAGATATCGTGTATATTTCTTATCAAGCATTGTTGCCTCTTCTTTTTTTCCCCTTTCCATCCCTTCCCATACTCTCCCTCTTCCCCCATCCCATCATCCCCCCACCAAATTTGCAAAGTTCGTTTTTTGACATAACGACTTGTACATCTCATTGTTGCAATGGGTCCACCTGTATCCCTAAACGATTTGTTTTTAGAGAATATGTCCAGCACAGATTCCATAAAATAACTCACCAAAATAGGTGCATGGAATAATTTTGGAATTAATTTTTTTTGCTTGGGAAGATTATTGATCTTGTCGTTCCTTTTGGGGAAACTTAAAATCATATTTCACCTTTTTTGTTGGTTCTGAGGGTTGAATTCTGATCCTGGGCACTGTCCCTCCGCTCTTCAGTTCAAGTTGAGCTCACTACCACTTTAGCTACAGCACCACTTCCGGGTTTCTGGTGGTTAATTGAAGATTAGGATCTCATGGACTGTCCTGACAAGGCTTGCGTTGAACCACAATCCTCTGGTCTCAACCTCCTGAGTAGCTAGGATTACAGGTGTAAACCACCAGCACCCATTTCATATTTGCATTTAGGTGCACTTACTGACACTGTGTAGACAAAGAATGGAAATTTTAACCAAATGATGACAATGCAGCTTTTCAGAAAACTTGAGGTAGCAGTAAATATGTCCTCCTTTTCCATTTTGTTACATTAATGAATCATGAGCTATGGGACCCTTACATTAGCATCCTGTGATATCTGTATAGGTGTATTTAGTATCAGGAAATGTTCATAGAGAAATATAGAAAGAATGAGAATATTAGAAAACAAAGGAGATAAGATATGAAAGAACAGCATAGAAGGAGATACATTTACCACGCAGATATTAAGAACTAGCCTAAGAGATTTAGAATGCTAAAGGAAATGAGGAAAAGCCTAGTTGACAAATAGTTCTTCAATAACCAAAAATGATTCTCTAGAACAGTTTCTGGTATACCTTATTTACTATCATTTTTTCCTTCCATCCGGAGTTACTCCTTATTTTCTGTCATAACTATTAATTAGCCTCCTCCTTTTTGATGCCAAAACTGACCAAAAAGATTTCAAAATCACACAGACTACTTTTCACTTTGTGATTAGCAGTGATGACACAAAATCCTGGAATCCTTGAATTTCCAGAATTAATCTTCACCTGACAATTAAGCACATTCCTGGCCTTAATTGCTGTGACTTAATGAACAAAACTTTTTTCAACACAGTATCCTAACATAAGTAAAGTACATGAATTACGGGTTATTGTCAGGTGTCAGTATGGAAGGAGCAATTATATATTTCAAGTATGGGTTCTTTATTTTCCATTTACTAATTTTTTTTGCCAGTCCAGGGGCTTAAACTCAGTGGTAGGGAATTATTCCTGAGCCTTTTTTTCCCCTCAAGGCTAGCACTCTACCACTTGTGGCCCAGCATCCCTTCTCGTGTTTTTCTTTTTTCTGTGTTACTGAGGAATTGAACCCAGGGTTTCATGAATGCTAAGCAATGACCATACCATGAAGCCACATTCCCAGAGCCCTAAATGACTTTCTTAAGAAGGCATTACATTTTCATTCCATAACTATGTATCCTAAGTTTGGCCAGGTGCTAGAAAATGATGTAGAAAGCAACCCAATCCTCTCCCCCACACCAAAATTGTAAAGTTCAATTTTCAACATAACGACTTGTTTACTTCACTGTTGCAATTGTTCCACCTGTATTCCTATTTAAACAATTTGTTTTTTCTCTAACCCTATTCAAATTATACCAACATCAAATACAGTGAAAACTGGACTTGTTTTTTGTTACATTGAAAAACGAACATTACAAATTTGGCCAGGGAATGGGGGAGGGAAGGAGTGGGGATCAGTGTGTGGGGGGGAGTTAAAAGGGATCGGAAGAGGAAACAAAGGAGGTGGCAACAATGATTGAAAATAAATGTACTCATTACCTTGCCGATGTAATCGTAACCCCTTTGTACAGTATTTTCACAATAAAAATCTTCAAAAAATGTTTATCACTTATTATAATTCAAATACCAAGCAAGAGTAATTTTATATAATCATTACAGGTATCATTTTATCACTATCATAAAACAGAATAAAAGACCAGTCCCAATTATTACCTATCTAGCATTATCTTGATTCCTAATCATTACCTAAATATCTTAAACAATCTAAATAGTCATGTCTTTAACATAAACATAAATATTGTATACTTTTTACTTAAAATTTCCAGGGTCATACATTCATGTTTCTAAGAAATGTGCACAGCAGTTAAAAATGCTTTTGTGAAATTAATGTGAGACATGTTGTTGTTGTTGTTGTTTGCAACTCCTAGGCATTGTCCCTATGCTTTTTTGTGCTCAAGGCCAGAACTGCACAACTTGAATCACAGGGCTAATTTCTGTTTTTGAATGGTTAATTGGAGAATAGGAATCTCACATGTAGTTTTCTGTTTGGGCTGGATGTGAAAAAATTGTTAGATCTCAGCCCCCAGAGGTGCTAGATTTATAGGCGTGACTTACCTTCACTTGGTTTGATGATTTTTTAATTATGTTTTAAGATGTTTGTTTAACTATAATGCACATAATTCTATAGATAAATTTATATATATATGACGACAAATTCCCTCTAAAAATGTATGACTTTCTACACATAACATTTATACACACACACATATTTGTTTCTGAATATATATACTTCCTCTAAAACTTTTATGCTACTATTTTTTTACCCTTTTGATTTCAAAGATATAGTCTATTGTTCCAAAATTTTCCTAGAGTAAAATGACTAATATTTCAATAGAAAGTAAAACATATTATTTTCAAGGTAATTTTAGATATACACATGATGTAGTAGTAATATATATATATAGTATATTACTTGAGAAATTATGTTCAAACCCTTAAATATTTGTGTGTAATGGCAGGGAGAGGGAAAGTCAATTCATACTGATTAGAAATGTGCAATGCTTCTAAAATCTATTCAATAGTTTGTTATAATCACATAATCAAGCTACCTGTTATGATTTAGTTTTTTTGTTTCTTTATTTATTCAAAAATTTAACACGGATGCATGCACAGTGGTAATATTAAAATTACAAATAATACAAAATTACAAAAAATACAAAAATTACAAAAAATACAAAAATACAAAAATACAAATAATACAAAATCATAGGCACATACCAGATTTTCAATAATTGGCACTTATGATCCTAATAATAATTTTGTTGAAGATGATGATGAGAATAGTGAACTTGATAATGGCAATGTTATAATTGAAAAGGAAAAAATTTTAGACATCATTGAATTTAGATTTCCCACATTGAATATAATGAACAGTGTTGGATTATATACAATAAGAATAACAAGAGGAGAGTTTCAATATCAAGAAATAACAATCACATAATCAGGTGAGACAGTAAATCCCTAATGTTATTCTTGTAGTCTCTATAATGTATATTCACTTTTCTTGGTGGTATTGTTTTCTTATAAATAAAATAGTTTATTTTCACATGTTTATTATCCCACATAGATAAAATATAATAAGCTGAGTGCTTTTTTATCAAATGATCTTGTTTGTTCTAGCCTTGGGAACTTAGGAGAAAGCCTTTCACCACCCACATAGCCAGTGGCTTAGTTATATATCCCTAGAAGGTAACAACACATGCCTCAAGCATGCTTCACTCATTAGGCAGAAATCCCTGGTCAGTTTTAGTTTCTATCCAGTTCACTGAAGAAAATCTATGTATAAATTTATGAAGAACACTTGGCAGCACACAAAGCAATAAGAAAATTCTGATGGACTAAGATTAGTTTTCAACCTAGTGTGATTAGTTCAAGTAACTTCTCATATACATACTATTCAATAACCAATGTTTTCCAGTGATATGTTGAGTATGTTCTTCAATACAAATGTAGACACATGACCCAATTTACATAATACCAGTTACATATCTGTAGTTGCCTTAAAAGGACACAGACATTAGAGCCAGGAGGTAAAATTTATTTTTATTTCTTCATGAAGCAATTTGTGACTTTATACCAACAAACTGAATTTGACTCTTTCCTTATTTGTAAGCTAAGGTGGAAAATGTAAGGACTCTTCACTTTTCTTTTTTCTTCCTCCAGGAGTAAGCAAAGTATTCTTCAATATTTCTGGTAGATTACATCCATTTATAGATGAGAAATGTAAGGCCAACAGTCAATTTAGTGAGTAAATAATGTTACTAGAATTTGTGTCTGAGCTCTTCCCTCTGCACACTTAACAAGGAACAGTAATTTGTTGATGGAGAGGACCAATATGAAAACACTATGTGGAAAAAACATACTTTGTAAAAAGTTGTTTAAGACTAGGTGACCAGTGATGAGTACATGAAACAGACTTGTGTCAGGGGCATAAAAAGGAGTACATAGAAATCATATTAGTGCTGGGCACAAGTGGCTCATGCCTGTAATCCTATCTACTCCAGAAACTGAGATCTGAGAATCATGGTTCAAAGCCAGCCCGGGCAGGGCTCGATCTCAGGTCCCGGGATGGACCTAACCCTCCATGGGCTCACAGGATGTTGTACTCACCAGGACCCATTCATCACTTTGGTTTGCTAGGCCTTGAGTTCAAATACCAGCAGTGTCAAAAGATGAATACTGATGTGAGAAGCCAAGTGATCTTCCTCTTTTCCTGTGCTGTGAAAGTCCTGATTCTCAGCTAGGAATGGAACATGCTATATAGGCAAATCTATAGCCATGAGAACAGGTTGACATCCATGTCAGCACAGTTGTACCTGGCACCATACTCAGTAAAATACACAATACCTCCATGAATTAGACACAAATTAAGGAGAAGTGCACCGAACACAAGATGCTGTCTACACATGTATATCAATAGAGGTCCTATGTTTAAATTATGAATTTATGACCATCCTGGCCCTCCCTGGTGCTCAATGTCAGGTCCTGGAAATGGTCTAGCTCCTCAGTTGCTCACATTCCAGTGTCCTCACCTTGAACCTTTCACCAATTGGGCCTGCTAGGTTCTGAGTTCAAATCATAACACTGTCAAAACATGAATCCTGATGTGAGCAGTACATCAGTTCACCTGCTTTCCAGTCCTGTGAATGTCCTGGGCCTCATCTAGGATGGACAAGGCATAGGCTACTCTATAGACATAGGAATACATTGTCATGCATGTCAGCACATTTATATCTATCATCACACTCAATAAAATACCAAATGCATCTCTGACTAAGACACACAATAAAATAAATAACTAAACTGAAAGCATGATGCATTCCATACATGTATGTAAATAGAGAGCCTATGTATAAAATAGGTGGGCATATGATTTTTGCCAGTCTTGGGCTTCAATTCAGGCACTGGGAGCAGGCCTGAACATGTAGTCTTCAAGGGTGGTGATCTTCCCCTTCTCCCACAGTGCAACAGAGTTACCCAGACCTGAGTTTTAATCCCAGCTCTGGCAGTAAAATGGGGAGTATTCGGACTAGGGTGCTTCCTTCATAATTTTTTTAACAGAGTCAGAGGTTGAACACAAGTCGTGGCAACTCTGCTTCAGTTCCGATCATCTTAGGCTGCAACCTATGGACCTACAACCCATCATCGGATCCTAGAACCCCAGGACTTGCAGGAATAAAAAAAATAGCCGCGAAGGGAAAAGAAAAGTTGCAGGAAGTTCCACCTGGCACTTTTATGTTCATTTTCCTTTGCATGGTGATCATGCTGGGTCCAAACTCAGCGGCCTGCAGAGTGAAGGTGACCTGGAGTGGCTGAAGGTCTTCTGGCTCTCGCGGAAGCCCAAGGGTGTTGGGGTATCGGAGACGTCAAGGTCGAATCCAGGTCAGCCCCCCTCCATTGAGGGAATGGCAGGAGATCCTGAGATACTCTTTTCCATCACTTGGAAGGGTCGTGGAATTCGATCAATCTCATCTTTGAATGAGTACTTTTTGCAGGATGCACCTAGGAAATGATAAGAAAGAATCATTGTGTATAGATTATATTCAACGAAGAGTTGATGAAGCTCGACCGTAATCATCACAGTCATGAAATGGAGGCATCAGGTAAGATCCAAGAATCGGTAGTCATGGGGTATATTGGATTCCATCACAGGTTGCCATCTCTCCTACTGTATGCAAATATGCAGACTACCATCAGCTTATGAAGGGATGAGTATTGTGCTCTCCCCCTGCCACTCCCGGGGCTCAATCTCAGGTCCTGGGAACAGCTTAGTTCCTTATTAGCTCTCAGCATGGTATCCTCACCTTGACCTTTTCTCCTGTTGGGTTTGCTAAGCTTTAAGTTCCAACCCCAACACTGCCAAAAGCGGAATGCAGATGTGAGAATCCAACACGTCCACTTGTTTTCCTGCCTGTGAAAATTCTGGGTCTCAGCTAGGATGGAGAAGGCTTAAGCAATGTTATAGACTTGGGAATTAGTTCTCATCCCTGCCAGCACAGTTATATCTCTCATCATAATCAATAAAATACAAAATGCATTCCTGACTAAGATACACAATAAAAAGAATAACTACATTGAACACATGATGCATTCCAGACATGTATTTAAATAAAGATCCTATGTTTGAAATAGGTGGGTATATGAATTTTGCCAATGCGGGGGCTTCAATTCAGGCCTTGGGACAGACCTGACCTTGTAATCTTCAAGGACGGTGATCTTCCCCTTCACCCACAGTGCTATAGTGTTACCCAGATCTGAGTTGGAATCCCAGCTGTGGCAGAAAAAATGGTGCGAATTCTGAGCTAGGCTGGGTTATTATTTTTTATTTTATTATATATTTTTTCCAGCCAAGCGATTTGAACTCAGTTCATGTCAATTCTGCCTCAGCTTCGATCACTTTAGGCTGATGGGCCTCCATGGGCACATAGCCGATCCTGTGATCCTAGGCCCTGAAGCCTTGCAGGAGAAAAAAAAAAAAAACCCTCACTGAAAAATAGCCGCTGGATGGATTTTTACATTTTATTCCTTTGCATGGTGACCAACCTGGGTCTGAATGAAAAGCCTACAAATTTACTTCACTTTGCATTGGCCAAGGCTAGCGGGCTATCGTGGAAGCCACAGGCCCATATGTCATGGAAAGCCCTGATATTGAATCCTGGTCCTGACACCTATCAGTGGGGAGACTTCCCAAGAGACTTGTTCTTATGCATGGGAATAACGATGGAATATTTGGAAACTCATGATTGAATAAGTTTCTGCGGGCATTGGTCTAATCTAAAATGGGATGCAATGATCCTAGGACGCTGATTGATCTTAATGAATGGTTTACTAAGCATAAAAACAATACTATTCCTTCCATGGGAGCATAATAAATACCTAAGAGTTGGTAGGAATGTAGTTGATGTCATTGAATCCTAAGTAGATGTCTCTGGAATTCTATACAAATATATATTTATTGGTATACTGCCACCTGCTTATCCATGTATGGTTATTTTGTTCACCCCTGTGGCTCAATCTCAGGTTCTGGGAACTGCGTGGCAGCTTCCTTGGCTAGAGGTTGCCATGTTGACACATTCATTCATGAATTGGTTCTGATAAGCCCTGAGTTCAGATCTCAGCACTGCAAACAATTGGATTTTGGAATACGGAGCCAAGTGTGACACCTGTTTTCTTTTCTCTGAGATTCCTGGGTGTCAGACATGATGGACAACATGTTTGCAAATTTAGATACTATGTGATGGGATGTCATCAGTATAATAAATTGAATGCATATCATCACAGTCAATAAATGGTAAATAATTGAATAAAACAAAAATACAATCAATAACCACAACAAACAGGATATATACTGAACATCTATACATAAATACAAATTCTATATTTACAATGAATATAAATAGTATGTTTTCCAGGGCTGGGGCTTAAATTCAGGCCTAGGGACTGGCGGGACTTTCTTGTCTTCAAGCATTGTGAGCTACCCCTTCGTCCACAGTGATACAGAGTTACCCAGACCCTGAGTTCAAATCCAAAGCCTGGTAGCACAAAACAGCGTGAATTGCAAGCCAGGGAGCTAATTTTTTTTTTTTTTTTTTTTTTTTTTTTTTTTTTTTTTTTTTTTTTTTTTTGCGAAGCAAGGTCTTGAACTCAGGTCATGGCAACTCTGCCTCAGCTTCTATCATCCTAGGCTGGGGTGCAGCCACTGGAGCCACAGCCGATCCTGGGATCCTAGAACTCCAATCCTTGCAAGTGGGAAAAATATGCACATAAAAGAAGTGGCAGTGCTGGGCGCCAGTGGCTCACAACTGTAATCCAAGCTACACAGGAGGCTGAGATCTGAAGATCGCAGTTGAAATCCAGCCCGAGCAGGAAAGTCCATAAGAATCTTATCTCCAATTAGCCACTAGAAACCCAGAAGTACTGCTGTGACTCAAGCAGTAGAGTGCTCGCCTTGAGCTGAAGAGCACAGGGACAGTACCCAGGCCCAGATTTCTAGCCCTATGATCAACCAAAAAAAAATGTTGCATGATTGCATTTTTACATTTTCTTCCTTTGCACCATGACCATCTGGGTCTGAATGACAGGGCTCCAAAGGGTACTTCATCTTGCATTGCTGAAGGCTGGCGGGCTATTGGGGAAGCCGTAGTCCCGCACAGGAACATAAGTTTAGAGTGCGAATCCCAGTCATGCCACTTCCAGATAGTGGAAGATCCTCCTTAATACTTACAAGTCTGTGATAGGAGGATCATGGTCAAAGTCACCTCAGGAAGGAAAGTCCTTGAGACCCCTGTCCAACTTCAGTGCTTTGTAGCCAGAAGTAGAGCCGTGTGGCTCCAGTGGTTGAGGGCTAGCCTTGATCAAAAGCAACTCACGGATCCTGAGTTAAAGGTCCGGGACTGGCAACAAACAGACATACAGAACAATCTGTGCAGCCATCCAGCTAAAGCAGGTCACCTTCTTGTCCCCAACTGGATTGGACGGAGGTTCCTGGGAAAGTGGCTGCACTCATCTTGACTCTGCCCATTCTGCCTGCATCACAGTATTCTGGTCACACCCCCATTCTTTCATGGTTCTTTCTGACCAATGGGATACAAGAATGGTGGCCACACCCACATTCCATGCTGCCCCGAAGCACCGGGATTCCCTCTGTTGGTTGACACCACTACCAGCAGTTGAGGAAGGTAGAGGTGGTTAAGTGGTGAGCAAGAGACTCCAGGCGACTTTGGAGTAGAGTATGAAATTGACGACCTAATCAGTGAGTGGGGGAAGAGAGGATTTCCCAGAGCCTGGGAATGTGGCCAGCCCATCTTTCCCATCTCAGCACTCAGATGTCTGAAACAACAAGACTCCATGAGAAAGCTATGGGCATGAAACTGCCGCCAGAACACCGGTAGAAGAAGCCTCCTGACAGACCTGCAACATTGAAGAAAACAAAGAACATGAAAAAGGGAAGGATCCCCGAGAGAAACACCACAGGGGAGCGTGATTCAATGGAGGGTACGGCCAAAGGTGATGCCCACCACAGGCTTCCCCTACCTTTAGACACACTCACAGCCAGGAGGTTCCAGAGTGTCAATGGTCCTGATACCACCAAGGATGTGCAGAGGTGCTACCGACACGTGGTGCCCACCCTGGACCCCAGCAAAAGAAGAAACCAGGCACTCTATGCCGAGATCCAATCACTGAAGCAGGAAAAGACAGACCTTCAGAATCAACGGGAGAAAGAGAGGGAGAAGATAGCTCAGGTGCATGCAGCACCTAAAATAGAGCTAGAGATCCACAAGGCACCCATACAGAATTTGGTTTCAGCAGAAAGCAATTTACAATCCCACCTGCATGCAGCAGGCGGCCCATGACAAAGAAAGGGAGCATGAAGCTCTCACCAGCTGCCTGCAGGCCGCAGAGCAGTGCATGGCAGAGCTGGAAATGTCGGCTTCTGTGGTAACTAATCACAGACGGAGAGTGAAATGTTCTCTGAACAGCTGCATGATGTGACCCTTCTGCTCAAGGAAAAGGCCAGAAGCTTTGATTACCTGGAGTAAGTAAACTCAAAATTATAGGAGGAGCTGGAAGTGCTCTGGACAAAAGGAAGAAAGGAATCTGCAAGTTCCAACAAGCACTGGTGGGCATGAGGTACTGAAGAGACTACTGGACAACTTGAGCACAGCGAATCTAGAGAGAGACACCTTCACAGAAGACCTGAGCATTGAGATGTCCACGTGGAAGGAGGAGGCCCGGCTGCTGACCCAGTGGATGAACCAACTGACAGAGGAGAAGGAGCAAAGGGCGAGGGGCGAGGCAGGTGTTCGGCCTAGAGAACAGGCTGGAGGAACCATGGCCCATCTCAGGCTGAGTGGCAGTTGCAGGCCCATGCCTACGGCACGCAGATGGAGTTGAAAAACCGGGAGGAATAACTTCACATCCCGGTCCAGGAAAACCAGAGGCTTCATCTCCAGAACCCAGAGCAGCAGTAGCAACGGTGGAGACTGGAGGAGAAGGACAAGGATTGGCAGGAGATCCCTGAGAGCCTATGCTGCGCATATATGTGTGACAGACAGCTGGAGGAGCAGCTGGCCCTGCTGAGGGATGCTCTCCACAGGGTGAGGGGTGAGAAGGAGGAGCTCGGGAGCATCCTGGACACAGAGCAACAGGTGAAGAAACACCTGCGGGAAAAGCTGGTCCACACAGAGGAGAAGATAGAGGAATGGAAAGAAGTGGCTGAGATAGAAAGAAAGCCAAGCATCTCAGGACCAGCAGGAGCCGTCTCTGGCCCAACTGCTGGAGCACAGAGCCACCTGTGAACAGCACATCACCTCCAATTAGCGGCTGAGCTCCAAGAAGGAGGCCGTGCAGCAGCACCTAGAGAGGCAGACCCAACTCCTGTAGCAGCTGAAGCAAGTGCACGGCCCGACCAACTGGGGAGACTAGGTGGTACCACCAAAGTGGCAGAATACTCTCAAGTGCCTGAAAGCAATCAGACCACAGGAAGAGTGGCGGCAGGCCCAGCTGAGCTTCCTGGCTTTTCCTAGGGAAGGGGAAGTCGAAAACCCTGGAGAAGCAAAAGGTGAGGAGTCGACTCCCCCCCTACACATGACCATTGCAGAGGATGGAGACATTCCCCAAATCGATAGGGACGTGGATTTGTGAGCACTCTTAGTGGCTGAAATCCACAGGGGAAAACTCCTGCAGCAGGAGTGGCAGGCCTGCTGCGGGCACCCGGTTCACCTGGCAGCTCAGTGCCAGAGAACGCTTGAGCCACAGGCCCTCAATCACATGAGCTGGCACCACAGCCTGTGTGGGGATGGGAAGAGGGACACCTGGGTGTCCAAGAAGAAAATCTACTTTGTCCATGACCTGCCTGATGAGATGGACTTCCATAGTCCAGCGGGTGATCCTCAACATAGATGCAGCCAGCTCGGCACACATTGCACTGTTGAGGAGTCCCTCATGGCATGTAAAGAGCAGATGTTCATTCTGGCTGAGCTGTGTCAGAAGAAACCTGAGCGTGTGTACCAGCTGTCCTAGGAGAAGATGGAGAAAAGGAGAGAGCTGCAGGAACCGCTGTCACTCCTCACAGGGGAAGACATGGACAATGGGCTCCAGATGCCAGCACAGGCTGAGCCTCCTGTCAGTGCCGCCGCTTTGGATGCCTCCAGGCTGCAGGGAGGGCAAAATGAGGGGGGAGCAGAAAGGTTTTGAAGAATTGCCACTTCAACACAGTGTGGAAAATGCGAGAGGAGAGATCGAGGTTCCCAACCCCATAGAGGACTCCCCCACAAAGACATCCTGCCGCAACTGCCCCATATCCAGAGCCACCCACAGCTCATGGGCTCAGGTGAGGAGCACTCCCTCCCTTTCTTCTGTAGACTGATGCAGATGATGACTGTGACATGATTCTCCAAGGCCTCAGCAGCCACCATAAGTAGGTGGCCAGGTGGCCTTCTCTCAAGCCTCCATCTGCTGGGTCATGGGAATGGTAAACTGCGGGTCGGGTAGGGCAAAGGCTGCCAGGAAGTGGCCCAAATTCAAGGGGCATCTAATGGCATATTGGTGGCCAGGGAAGAGGGTCATGTTACGCTTATCACAAAGAATAAATTGTTTTCAAAGGAAAAATAAGCCTCCAATAAAGAAGGCTGTGTGCTGAGTTATCCGAATGGGTGCAATATGCTGCATCCTGGAGAAGAGAGGGATGAGGAGAGTGCTGTCTGCCGAGTCCTGTAGACTGTTTGCTCTGTACTGTCTTTCAAATGGTGCTGTGTGCTGAGTTCTTCCAAAAGGTGGTATGTGCTGTGTCCTTCAAAACTATGCTAGGTGCTGAATTTTTCAAAGGGTGCTGTGCACTGAGTGTTTTACACAGGGTGCTACATACTCAGCCCTTCAAAGTGTGGTGTGTATGGAGTCTTAACACAGGGTGCTATGTGCTGAGTCCTGGGAAAGAGTGCTACATGCTGAGTTTTTCAAAGCGTGCCATGCACTGAGTCCTATACATGGCGTGCTATGGACTCCCTCCTTCAAAGTGTGCTGTGTGCTGAGTCATCCCAAAGGCTACTATATGCTAAGTCCTTCAAAGGGCACATTGTGCTGAGTCTTTTACTCAGGTTACTTTGTGCTGTTTTTTGAAGTATGCTGTGTGCTGAGTCTTCCCAAAGGGTGCTGTGTTCTGAGTCCTTGAGTCTGAGTCTTTCTCAGTATCTCAGTCTCTCAGTCTCTCAGACATTCTCTCTCTCTCTTTCTCTCCCTCTCTCTCACTCGGTCACTGTGCACGTTTTTGATATGTTGAGTGGAGAGTCTCCTCTAGTAGTGGGGCTGAGGGGATATTCGATGCCCTGAGCAAGTGCTAGGGTTGGCAGGGAGTGCTGAGCTGAGGTGAGGCTGTAATTCCCATGGCCTGGAAACCTTAGGGCCCAGTAAAGACCTGCTCTTTTGGGCAAGGGTAGGGGGCAGAGCCAAGGGGAAGAGGGGACTGGGCAGAGGGGAGGAGGAGGCCAGGCCCAGGAGCCTCGTTGTGGAGGCAGCAGTGGCCAGGGTCTCGCAGGGGCAGGTGCGCATAAACAGAGGGTGTGAGGCAGCCTGCGAGAGGAGTGGAGGTAGAAAGAGAGAGCAGAGAGGAGCAAGGACAGGCATGAGGGAAAGTGGCTTCACATGCTCTGTTTGTGGATCAATAGAAAAATAAGCAAAACGAGAATAAAGGCAACAAATATACAGCCAAGAAGAATATAGTTAGAATAAAGGTAGAGGAAATAAAGTTGCAGCCAAGTGGTTCAAGGAAGCCTTGAACCAACACCCCCTTCCTGCAGGCATGCTTCCATGAAGCTTATGCTTTGTCTGGTTCTATCTCTCACGCAGATTCAGCAGGAAGTGTCATGGTTTTTCTTCCTTTTTTCTATTTTTTAATTGAAGCTCATGAATGTTTCGGTGCACAGAAGAGACAAATATAAAGATCATCTGGAAAATGACTGGAAATATAAGAATAAGAACTGGGAGAATTGATCTGACAAAGGCAATTATAATTATTACATGAATCCAATCCAGAAGATTGAGGGCCTCCAAGTTATGCTTAAATAATGCTGCAAAAGACTGTAAATTTTTTACATCTAAATGAGCTTTACTAACTGCTGTAATTTTGTCCTGTAAAGCATCCATAACATGAGAGATACCTTTATCTCTCCAAACTCCTAACAAATGATTTTTGGTGGTATTCCAAATAAAAGAAAAGTTACATTTTAGAGCAGTAACACAGATATATTTAAAACTAACATGACATTTAACTGAGAGTTGTGTTTTTAAATTTTGAACTTCCTGACATATAACCAGAACCACTTCTTCCAGAGCATTTATTTTCATTTCTAACTTTTTATCTATAATTTGTTGTTCTGATAGGTGTCGCTTCCGCCTCGACCAGCAAGGAAGACGCGACACCGAACTCTTCTCTCTGCAGTTTATTCAGGACCTTTGTGTAATCTTCTGACCCCAACCCCGGGGAGAATTCCCCACAGCCTTAAGTACCCGCTGGGTAGCCAACCCTGATACGCCACATGGAATCACCAATAGGTTCAGGTACATGGAAGCAAGCCAGATTCTTTGCCTTAGCCATATAAGGAGTTGTTTACCACAGAGAGCACTCACCATCGGGAAGGCGGAGGGCGGAAGCCGGCGCCATCTTCCAGGTGCGGCCACTCGCCGCTCTCTACAGGTAGGGCTAATGAAACATTTTTTGCTTAAATCAGTAACAAAATGAGCAGTGTTTACTTCATTTAATAAGGCTGCTGTAGAAATCGCTAAAGAGCTAATTATTGTTATTAAAGCACTTATTCTTAAAATCAAGGCCACAACAAAGTGTTTTGGCTGCAACATAATATCCAGAATTTTCATCATTTGTAAAGCAGAATTTTTAAACCAATTGTCATTTTATAGATCTACACGTAACATTACATATGAAGGTCGTTTTAAAATAAAAATTACAGAATATGTTTTATCCAGAGAAGAAGTAAGACAATTAGCAAAAATATAATCCTTACAGCTAATATAATAAGATATTCCTTGATTAATAATGATTAAATTATCTAGTTTTCCAGCTAAAATTCCCGTAGGATAACCCACACATGCTCTTACCCCAATTGCAGTACTCTTAGTTTCTTTGGGCTATTTCAGTAAAATCATGTTTGTTGCTGTAAAAAGTCTGAACAAATCCAGATGAATGCCCATTTTATTGTGAAAGGGAGAGTGACTCACCAAAATGGAAACCACCCAGAGATCTAAAACCAACAATTTAATGACACATCTAAACCTCCTTGAAAATGAGCAGCAAGATAAACCCCAATCCCGTAGACGGAAAGAAATAATTAAAATTAAATCAGAATTAAATGAATTAGAATCCAAAAAAACTATACGGAGAATCAACAAAACAAAGAGTTGGTTCTTTGAAAAAATTAACAAAATTGACAGACCCTTAGCAAATCTTATCAAAAAAGAAGAGAATACACCCAAGTAAATAAACTCAGATATGAGAATGGAAACATAACCACAGAAACAACCAAGATTCAGAACATTATAAGGGAATACTTCTCAAAACTTTATGCTAATAAGTTTGACAACTTGACAGAAATGGACCTTTTCCTAGCAAATATTGAAATGCCAAAACTAAACCAAGTTGAGTTAAACCAGCTTAACAGGCCCACCCATATCAAGCATTGAAATAGAAACAGCACTAAGAGACCTTCCAGCTAAGAAAAGTCCAGGACCAGATGGTTTTACAGCGGAATTCTACATGGCCTTCAAAGCAGAGCTCACACCAATACTCCTCCAACTCTTCAATGAAATTGAAAGAAAAAAGTTCACTACCGAACACATTCTATGAAGCCATCATAACCCTCATCCCAAAACCAGGCAACGACTCATCAAAGGAAGAGAACTATAGACCCATTTCTTTGATGAACATTAATGCAAAACTTCTCAACCAAATTTTGGCCAATCGACCTCAACAATTCATCCAAAAAATCATACACCACGATCAAACAGGATTCATTTCAGGGATGCAAAGCTGGTTCAATATATGCAAATCAATTAATATTATTCATCACACCAATAGGAGCAAGAGTAAGAACCACATTGTTATCTCAAGAGATGCAGAAAAAGCATTCGACAAGATCCAACACCCATTTATGATGAAGGTTTTGGAAAAATTAGGAATCCATGGAACATTCCTCAATACAATAAAGGCTGTATATGACAAAAATACAGCCAGTATTATACTTAATGGTGAAAAACTAAATGCATTTCCTCTTAATTCAGGAACAAGACAAGGATGTCCACTCTCTCCACTTCTCTTCAATGTAGTAATAGAATGCCTAGCTACAGCAATAAGACAAGATGCAGACATAAAGGGGATCCAAATAGGGAAAGAAGAAATAAAACTCTCCTTCTTTGCAGATGACATGATCTTTTATTTAAAGAATCCCATAAATTCCACTCCCAAATTACTCAAGCTGATTGAAAACTTTGGCAAAGTAGCAGGGTATAAAATTAACCCCAAAAATTCAATGGCTTTTCTGTATGCCAATAATGAGAAAAGTGTGGCTGAAATTAGGAAAGCAAATCCATTTGTAGTAGCCCCACAAAAAATAAAATACCTAGGAATTAACTTAACAAAAGAAGTGAAGGACCTCTATGATGAAAACGTTAAAATCTTGAAAAAGGAAATTAAACAGAACTTAGAAAATGGCAAAACCTCCAATGCTCCTGGATTGGAAAGATTAACATGATGAAAATGGCAGTACTTCCCAAGGCTAACTACAAATTCAACGCGATATCTATCAAAATTCCAACCTCATTCTTCAAGGAAATAGAAGAGGCAATCCAATAATTCATATGGAACAATAAATGATCCCGAATAGCAAAAACGCTTCTCAACGGAAAGAACACTGCTGGAGGAATATCAATACCAAATTTCAAACTCTACTATAAAGCCATAGTAATCAAAACATCTTGGTATTGGCATAAGAACAGACCTCAGGACCAATGGAATAGAATTGAAAACACAAAAATGAACTTATAGACCTATAGCTACCTAATCTTCGATAAGGGATCTAAAACAATAGAATGGAAGAAAGACAGCCTCATCAATAAATGGTGCTGGCAAAATTGGTTAACTACTTGTGGAAAACTAAAGCTAGATCCTTATATATCACACTGCACCAGAATCAACTCCAAATGGATCCAAGTCCTCGCAGTCAAAGCAGACAGTCTGAAAACCTTACAGGATGGAATAGGAGAAACCCTAGGTCTCCTTGGCTCAAGCCGAAATTTTCTGAATAGAAACCTGGAAATACAACAAATCAAAGAAAGGTTGGACAAATGCGATTGCATGAAGATGCAGAGCTTCTGCATGGCAAAGGACATAGCTAGCAAGATCAATAGAAAGCCCAGGGATTGGGAGAAGATCTTCACTAGCCATACAACAGACAAGGGTCTCATATCTAAAATATACTTGGAACTCAAAAAATTAAATCCCCCAACAACAAATCCTCAAAGAAACAACTGTCCTATAAATAAGTGAGCTAAAGACTTAAAGAGAAACTTCTCTGAAAAAGAAAGAAGGATGGCCAATAGACGCATGAAGAAATGCTCAACCTCCCTAGCCATAAAAGAATTGCAAATAAAAACACCATTGAGATACCACCTCACTCCAGTAAGAATGGCAAAAATCAAGAACTCTAACAACAACAGATGCTGGAGGGGATGTGGACAAAAGGGAACCTTACTTCATTGTTGGTGGGAATGCAAACTTTTTCAACCACTTTGGAAAGCAGTATGGAGGTTCCTCAAAAGCGTTCACATAGAGCTCCCCTATGACTCAGCAATCCCACTTTTGCGCATTTACCCAAATGTATACAAACAAGACCACACTAAAGCTACCAGCACAACTATGTTTATTGCAGCATTATTTACCATAGCTAAGATATGGAACCAGCCCAGATGCCCCTCAGTAGATAAATGGATCAAGAAAATGTGGTATATATACAAAATGTAATTCTATGCCTCCATCAGAAAGAATGACATTTCCCCATTTGTTAGGAAATGGAAAAACTTGGAAAAAATTATATTTAGTGAAGGAAGCCAGGCCCAAAGAAACATAGGTCTCATGGTTTCCCTTATTTGCAATATGAAGTATATGTATGAGTCAAGCGGAAAAGGTCAGATTATGTGATGTTAGGAAAATGAATTCTTAGATATGTATTTTAAAGGTTTTTTTCCTTTCATGCATTTGTTTCTAATGCATTTATAAGATTATCTCTTTGTAGCTTCGTATGTCCCTCCCCCACAGTATAACCCCTGCTTTCACTATATTTGATGTCAGTATAACTTGTGGAGGAGATGGGGAAAAACAAGTAGTTTAAGGATACAGGTGGACCTTTGGCAACATTGAGAAGTACAAGTTGTCATGTCGAAAACGAGTTTTACAATGTTGTTGCGGGGGTGTGGGTGGGGGTGGGAAGTGACGGAAGGGCGGGGAGGATTGCTTGGGGGTTTGGGGGGAGGCTGGGAAGGGATGTGAAGGGTAAACAAAGGAGGAGGCTGCAATGCTTGATAAGAAATGTAAGCATTAACTTGTCCGTGTAATTGTAACACCTCTTTACAGTGTGTTCACAAAAAAATAAAAATAAAATAAAAAAAAAGAAAATGAACTTTACTAGTTGAGGATGGGAGGGGAGATTTGGGGCAATGGGGCGAATAGGGATGGCAGGGGAAAAAAAGAATAGGTAACAATGTTCGTTAGATAATGTACTTATTAACTTACTTATGTAACTTTAACCCCTCTGTCCACCATTTTCACAATAAAAAAACCATGAAAAAAATTATCCTGGAATACATTAAGTTCAAATTTCCTAAGTGCTCTGTAAATTAAGACCAATTTTAAGTGGGAATAAGGTTCTCAGAAACATTTTTTGTCAGTGTTTGTCTTGTGCGTTATTACCCAAATGTACATAAGTTAACAGACGGACAAACAATAGGAATAGGAGAAAGAGAAGTTCTGTGTTTAAGTATAATGGTTCAATACACTATAGAAGACTCTGCAAATAAGACAACTTTGATACAATAAAGCCAAGGCCAGTATGTAGACCTATGGGAGTGAAATAGAGAAAGCATTACTCCTAAGTGGAACATGAACGATAAGGCCACTCTCTTTCTTCTACTAGCTCTAAATCATGGTAGCTAATCATGCAAATTTGTAAAAAGTAGAATGGAAGAATAATTCTGGTTCCAAGCAAGTCAGATATAAGACCATGGACTTAACTGGAAAGAAAAAAAGCCATGTTGAGAGAACAGGAATTATACTAGCAATGAACTGGTGGTTAAGATCACATTTCTTTTTCTTTCTTTTTTTTCATTTTTCTTTTGATGCTAGTGGGGTCTGAACTCCGTGCCTGGTTTCTGTCCTTCTACTCTTTTGCTCAAAGCTTGTGCTCTACCTCTTGAGACACAGCACCCCTTCCATTTTTCTGGTCGTTAATTAGAGATAAGTGCCTCAGAAACTTTCCTACTAATGCTGGATTTGAACTGCAATCCTCAGATCTCAGCCTCCTGATTAGCTAAGATTACAGGTGTGAGCCACTGGCACCCTGCTTAGGATCACATTTCAAAGAGTGTATACTCAGCATGTGTAATGTGTATGTTTATTTATCTTTATATGAACTCGAGTTAAAAATCTGGGCCACAGCTTAAATTTCACACTCACAAATATGTTTGTATTTCAAAAGTTGATAATCCTGGAGAAATAAAACCTAAGAATGTAAAGGAGTCTTGGAATTTCAGTTTGCATCCAGCCTGGGCAGAAAAGTCTTGAGAAACTATCTATAATTAACCAGCCAAAGATGCATTGGAAGAATGGCTCAAGTGATGGAATACTAGTTATGAGCAAGACTACTGAATAAGAGCTTCTAGTTTTTGCATACATATATACATACCAACACACACATACACACAGAGGCCCTTATGTGTTCAAACACACATATGAAACAATTCTCAGATTCTGTAGAAAAGTTAGAAAATAATAGAAAACATATCCTATAAGATTAGAATCGAGTGATAATTTTTAATATTAGAAAGTCCTCAAGTGAAATTTCCCCAAAAAAGCTTGAGAATATTACATAGGTGGGAACAGATATAGTAAGAGAGTCAAGTCATCATTAATGAAGAGATCGGATCCAGGGAGGAATTAATCAGAGACGCCTTTAGTGCATCTGAAAATGTTCATATCTTGTGTCAAATGTTAGAACATCTTTGAAAATAGTACATGAACAGTCTGAGCCATCAGTCTAATGGAAAATATTATTGGAGAAGTTCAGAATTGCTACTCTGTATCTAGATTAAATTAACCAACAAACTATGTAGGGCATTGTGATACAAGCCAGGAATTCTAGCACTCAGACTAAAACAGGGATTAGAGAAAGGAAAATTACCCAGTGATACAGTCACTGGACTAGGTAGTATAATTTTATCTCAATAAAACAAACTAAGAAAGGAATAAAAAAATAAACAAGAAAGGAATACACAGTTGGAAGCTTGGGATAATTTTGTCATTATGTTTTGAGAAGTCAAGTTTCCTATCCAAATGCAACTGATATATAATCCTCAGTTGTGTTTAAATGTCATCTTCATTACAGAACATTACTAGATCCAAAATAGCTCATTATTCCCAACCAAAAATTTGAAAAAGTAAGCATCATTGTGTTAGAGTCCAAAGAAATGATGAAGGATTACAAAAGTTTAAGTGTAGAGAAATAGGAAAGTTCATTTAATGTAGGACTATGTACACCTGGCTAAATTAGAATTTAGATTTAAAATAAATATTTTTGTTTGTATTTTATATTCTATAGGTTACTACCAAATACTTTTTAAGTAGAAGATTTAATTTACAATTTCACAAATGAATCTGGCATTCTATTTGCCTAAAATATTCATTCAAGTGAGGTATATTTAGAATTTAGTTAAGAGTTAATTCCAACAGTTCATAAGTAACATGATAATGTGAATAATCTAAACAAATTTGCCAACAAATTGATGTTATTAATTTATAAATTTATATAAAGAACATTTTTTTGAGATTCTGGTGTAACATGGTATGAAGAGAGTAACTATATGACATCTTTTTTCTTCTACCTATACATAACAAGGGAAGAAATTTCCTTAATTATATACCTCTGTATAAAAATGAGAAAAATGCTAGGTTTAGGGTTCGTTTTTATTTTGTTTTTGTTGTTTCGTTTGTCCTAGGGCTTAACTTCTAGGCCTAGCCACTGTTCCTGAGCCTGTTTTTGCTTAAGGCTATTACTCTACCACTTGAACCTCAATACCACTTGTGTCAGGCTTTTCGTGAGCAGTTTATTGGAGATAAGATTCTAAGGAACCTTCCTGCCTCGGTGGGCTTTGAACCAGAATCTTCAGATCTTAATATTCAGACATTCAGATCTGCTAAATATCTATGATAGATACAACATATAACTATTAATATTATTTGCAAGTGTTCTGATCTCAAGAATAATGCTGGGTGGAAAATGATGCAGCAAAGTTTAGTGTAGTATTCTTTCCACAATACGAAGGGCATCACATTAGCAGAAATGTAGTATTTTTTACAAAAATTATACCCTTGTCATGATAGGAATTTAAGGAATTTTAAGGTGCACCTTACAAGTTGGAAATTGTTGGGCTAGGATGACTTTACGGCATACAAATTTGAGGTTGATGGTCATAGAAATAATAGCTTACTTTGATGAACAAATGTTTACTCTTGAGGAATTATTATACATACTTCATAATTTTACCTTCTACCAGACTGTGGCTATTTTTTCTTTTGAATTTACATATGTAACGCCCCATTGAAAACTGCACCTATTGCATAATTAAATAAAATTAAAACAGGTACTGTTTTGAATGTCTCTAGTATGGCATGTTCAGAATTTGAAAACAAGTAGTCATAGGAATGTTGAAGAACACATATACTCTGCCCTTAACAATTATTCAGTTTGAAAAGTTAGGAGTTTCAACAGAATTGAACTGTTTTTGTTTTAGTATGAGACAATACTAAAATAATTTTTTTCAAAATAATGGCAAGTATCTTTTGAAAATATTGTATAGCTTGATAATATTCAAGTTGATGACCCTCTGATAAAGAACGGGGTATTTTATTCAAATTAGCAGCCAAAATGTTCATTTTTGAGAAGGTCATGCACATAGTATATTTATTATATCAACACAGTGAAATTATATTTTATGCAGCTCATTTTTTAATTTAATTTTATTGTCAAGGTGATATGTAGAAGGCTTTGCAGTAATTGTAAGGTAGTGAATACATATCATGTTGAACTTTTTACCCGCTCCCTCATTTTTCTCACAGTTTTCCTTCACTCCAATACCCCTCACAAGTTGTAATGTAAATTTCCAACATGTTGTCTTCTGAGTATTGCTACTGCTTTGGTTTGCCCTTTGTTCTTTGTCTCGCCATTTCATTGTTCCTATTCCCTTGCCAAATTAAGATAAATGTATATACAATACACAGGATACTGAAATTAAATACAAAAGGGGATTAACCAAAGGGCAAACACAAAAGAAAAAAGAAATCACATCGTACATTTAAAACAACAACTATAAAGAAAAAACTCTGTTTCCATATACAGGAATTCATTTTGCTCATCACCATCTTATATGGTCATACATACATAGTTATTGAGCAATTCTCCTCAACTGCTAGGAATATCCTAGACATTTCCTATTTATTACAAATGAGGAAACCACAGAATCTGCTTCTTTGTGTCTTGTTCATTTTACTTAGTTTCATTTTTTCAAAGACTTTCCATAAAGCATAAAATTGCACCGTGCATACATAAACCACATTTTGTCAATTCATTCATCTACTGAGTGACATATTGTTTTAAAACATGACTGCTTGTAAGTATCACTTAAGGTCATTCAAAAATTAGAGATGCCTCTTCCCCAGACATTCTAAAAGCATGATTTCTAAGTAAGATAGGATGATATGGTGGTACGAGTGTTGAGATATCTGGATGAGTCTAATGTATATCTTGCACTGAATTAGGCAGGAAGATATCCAATATCATAGAGGATAAAAATAGTAGTGACAAAAATATTTCCCTTGAGAAAGATCTAGGAGGCTCTCAGAAGTATAAAGTAGTTCAGACAATTTTGAAGAATTTAGAAATGCAAGGTCAAGTATGTCTTTTTAAGTAATAATTATGTAAGTGGAAGAGCAAAAGAAGGGGAAGAGAAAAAATAAGTGACAGCAGATCATTGTCCCAATAGAATATAAAAATACATAATCTATAACTTTTAAGTTAAAGAGAGACCAAAAGAATACATGCAAATTATTTACTTGGCTTTTTCCTACTTTTATGCTCCAAAGGCTTTCATAAAATGCAAATGCATAGATTTGTGTCTTCTGTCATTTGCTAAAAGTTTCTTGCAGAAAAGGTTATCAATTACTTATAAATGATGCATAATTCCTAGGTATTCCAGTTATCACATACACTTTTGATTGAGTTATCTCTGTATAAACTCAAAATAACAGACAAAAAACCCTCAAAATAAACAGAAATCACATCTTTGTTTTAAACGCTGTACTTTACAGAGATTTTAGCCAACACCCAAAACGTCTCTTTAGGTATTCTGCATTTTGTGTGAAGAATTTTTAACAATAGTTTTTTTTACTGACATGTAATTCACTTGCAATATATTATCTCCTTTTATTTTATACATTTTAGTGCTTTGGAAGTGAATTGTACCTTCATAAGTTTTCAAAACCTAATTTTAACAAACTTACATTTCTTCAAATAGAAATGCTATAAATTTTAGAACAGACATTAAAATAGATATAAAATTTGTTACAGGAATATGTCCAGCATACATCCTCTATAGTGTGTCTTTTTGGGGGGAATTTTTTCCAGGGTCACACAAATACTATTCAAGTGCACAGTCAATGAACTACAATTCCCTTTCCAAACACGTTTTTTACTTCTCTTTAATACATTCATAGAAGTGTAATGAATGGATCCTATGCAATTCTTTTTGACCTTAAAGACTTGAAAACTTGCTTGCTAAAATGAGTGCAGTATTATACAAATTGATCATTATGAGGAGTTTATCAATTTCTCCACAAATGCATTACTATATTTTGTGTCATCTTTTTTATATTAGGGTCATACTAGTGAGTTTTCTTTTTCTTTTTTCTTAGATACTATAGAGGAACTTATTTCATATGCTCCTCCTATTGACTATTCATTTACACATGTTCTTTAAAAATATCCTATTCAGGAAAAATTATATAGAATTAGAAGATATTAAAATATTTAAGATTCAGAATCATTGTAGCATTCACATTGTAGCATTAACAAATATGTTCCCTGTATCTGTTGGATATGTTTTCACTTCGGTTATAGTGTCCTTTGAATTATGAGTATAGTGTCCTTTGAATTATGAAAGGTTATCACTTGATATAATCCAGAATATTTTTGCTTTTCTTTAGCCAGTATGCTTTTCATTTAGAAATCTTTACTGATACAATGTCATGAATTTTTACATTTATCTCTTATAGGTTTTTACATCTCACATTTAGTTTGATAATCATTTTTTATTTTAAATTTTTGTATAAGGGTTGAGGTAGGCCAGGTGCCTGTAGGTAACGTCTGTAATCCTAGCTACTCAGGAGTCTGAGATCTGAGGATCAGGGTTTAAAACCAGACCGGGTAAGAAAGTCCATGAGACTCGTATCTCTAATAAACCACTAGTAAGCCAGAAGTGGTGCGGTGGCTCAAGTTGTAGTGTGCTCGCATTGAGCTGAAGAGCACACGGACAGAGCATAAGCCCAGAATTCAAGCCCCATGAGTGACAAAAAAAAAAACACGAAAAAAAGGATTGAGGTAGTAGTCTAAGATCATTCTTTAAATCTCGAGAGACAATAGTGCCAATACACCCATTTGAGATTCTATTTTTATCTCATAAAGACATAGGATAGTTTTCAAAATCTATTGACCATAAAACTGATAATTTATTTTTGACAAATCTGTTACATTCTTCTATGTGTCTGCTCTTGTAGTAGAACTATGTTGTCTTCACTTCTAAACATGGTAATAAGATTCAAAGCTAGTATGAAGGCTGTAGCTAAACCATTTTACAAGATTGTTCTGACTGACCTGTATTCCTTGAATTTACATATAAATTTATTGAGCAGGTGGACCAATATTCTACAGAGATATCTAGATGTTTGATAGTCACTCATATTTTGTACCTTGTGAAAACACAAGAGCCCAGATATTATATATAGAAAAATGTCTTCAGAGAATACTTGAAACAACTAAAATCAATTCAGGAATGAGTTAAGATTTAGATAACACTGTAGCATAACAAATATATATGATAACAACTTGAGCTGTACAACAGAGGAGAGTGAGAGGGGAAAGAATGATGGACCACATAGGAGCTATATGTCATTGGTATTGTGTTTCAAAGAACAGAAAGAATTCAGAGAAGAGAAGGAGAAAAATAAAGTGTCCTGAGACAAGTTTCTTTTTAATCCATCTAATAGTTTGTACTAGAAGTCAGTGAAAATTGGAAAAATTAAAATAGAAATTAAAGCATTGTGTATACTTGTTACAATGGAAAGAAATTGTAATAGGAATATGATAATTTCCAAAGTAATAAGAGAAAGAATAGTTAAACTCTAAAGGGAAAAAGAATGAAGAGAGAAAAGAAGCAAAGTAATACCTTAATCAATAACAAATACAAGAGTTTGGAAGTGGAAAGGCAGTGGAAATATTCTAAATAACAATAAAAGTTGCTAGTGTGGATAGAATATGGATCACATGTTATCATATATAATTTTGAAAAAGCATAGTAGGAATGAAAATTTGAAAGTCATGGTTTAAAACACTATTTGGATTATAACTAGACAGTATAGCTCGGTGGTAAACCATTGGCTTTGCATATGTGAAGCAATGGTTTGATCTCCCAAGCATTGCAAAGTACACACAAAGCACACACACACACACAAACCACATAAACACACACAAACACAAACACCACATACACACATTTGGAATATTGACTTTGACATATTGAACGGAGGAAATTATTACAAACAGTAAATGTATACTAATATATGAAATCATAATATTGCTCGTACTATTTAAAAGTATAGTAGAAATAAAATAGTCACAATATACTTGGATTTTAATAGATTAAGTAAATTGAAAATTAATAGAAGACATGAGAATCTTTGCAAATAAGTTTTAAATAATAAACATTTTGAAACATGTGTCCTATTATTTTGACAAAAGATTGATGTTACTGGTGTTTTAACACAAGATTTATAAAATGATAGCGAGGTGCTGTATATAGGGCTAGGGATAGTTACATCTATAATGATTATATATTATAATCTATAAAGATTATAATCTATAATGATTATAGATTATAGATTATAATGATTACACTCTGAATAGTTTTATAATAATGTCTCATAGTTTCCCGAATTACAAACCCTATTTTTCACTTCCCACCATAGCTAGAAAATGGATGCGACAAATCACCATGCCGATCTCAAACTTTTTTTAAAATTGAAGTACAAATATTTCCTAAAAGTGATCAGGTAATGAACCTTTCTTAATAAAGTATGTGCTTCTTGAAAATACAGTAAATATTTGTTACCTGGACAAATACGTTTATAACTATAAGAAAATAAATGTATTTAAATTCACTAACAATATAAAATTAAGAAAATAGTTTTAAATAGCCACATGTTGAATATTTTAAAAGCAAAGTATATGTGTCTGAATAATTTATATGTGTAAAAATCATGCAAAATTAATTTAAGTAATCCTACAGCTCTGAAAAAGGAATTACCCTAAAGAAACACAAGGAAACATTTAAGCTCAAAATTTGAAATTTAGAAAATAAAATGATGTAGGGGCTGGGTAGCTCAGTAGTAGAGCAATTGCCTTGCATGCATGAAGCCCTGAGTTCGATTCATCAGCACCACATAAGCAAAAAGAAAAAAGCCAGAAGTAGCGCTGTGGCTCAAGTGGTAGAGCTCTAGCCTTAAGCTGAAGAGGTGAGGGACAGGGCCCAGGCCCAGAGTTCAGGCCCCACAACCGGAACCCCCTCAAAAAAAAAGAAAAGAAAATGAAGTGTACTCTTTAGTTGACTTAACTAAGTGTAAATGCTCTGCATATCAGTTTTATAATAAAAAATGCATGAACAAAGAAAGCAAAAGTACCCATTGATCAATAGAAACGGCAAAAGCATCAGTAGTTGTTGTTTTGAGTGTACAAAAATATCATTGGAAGATATAACAATATTCCTTCCCTAAGAAATGTACTCATTACCTCATTTATGTAACTGTAACCCCTGTGTACATTACCATTACAATAAAATTAAAAATAAACCAAATAATATACCAATTAAGACTTCTTATAAGCCATTGGTTAAAAACTTTGTTAAAAATGCCCTAAATACCCAAGGAATATACTTTGATGTTATTATTTAAATACTTCAACTTCAGCAGAAAAGCAAAATGTTTAAAAACTGTTAGAAAGTAAAGTAATATATCAGAATATATTACTATTAGTAATAATCATAAGATGAATTTATAGTGGTAGTCAAATATGTAAGACATGAGGCAATTTGCATTCATTTGCACTTAATAAGTGAGAAAGAATATTCTAGGTCTTTTTAAATTATCATAAGTTTAATGAAGAAATTATTCTGTCACATCATATGATAATCAGATAAAGCTATTAGAGCAAAGAACAGATTGTATTAAGTTTTTGGATGTTAATGTATATACTTATTTTGGTTGTGGGAAAATGTGGGGATTTCAACTTGGGGTATACTGTTCTTGCAGGTCGGCGTCATATCAGTGGTTAATTTTAGGATAGGCGTTCCCTTTCCACAAGAACATGCACATGATCTGTCATTTTAGCCTTCCCATCATCAATGACATCATAGTTGTACACCAACTTGTCTAGCTTGCTACATTGACTTGCCTGGATCCACAATCCTTTCAACTTAGTCTCTAGATAGTGCAGGATGGTAGAAATCATCCAATTCACCCAGAGATAGATTGAGAATAAGTCCACTAAACTTTTGGCTTGGGTTCTGTTCTCAAGCCTCCTAAGTAGTTAAGAGTACACATGGGATCCCCTGGTGCCAAGCAGTAAGAATATTTTAAAGCAACTAGACATATATATATATATATATATATATATATATATATATATATATATATATATATTACTTAGGCTTGTAAATGCCTCAGGAAAAAAAATTAAAAGAGCAGTGAAGCATAGAGGACAAGCAGAATTTTAACTAGATACTCAGAGGCTGAATAAGCTTAGCTAGCTATTCTGGAGTCTGAGATCTGAAGACCACTGTTCAATCATGAAAATACAAGCGATTATCTAAAAAAAATGAACCAGAATTTTAGCAGTGGCTGAAGTAGTAGACCACTATCCTTGGGCACAGAAGCTGAGGAATAATTCCAAGGCACTATCAAGCCTCAATAATGATGAATGCATGCATGAGCATATGCACATGTGCGTGTACACAAACTCAAATGAGTATTTCAATGTGAAGTTCTTTATTTTTTACCTTGCTGTACTTTATTACCCTGTATTAGTTCACAAATTAACAAAATCAGCTAAGGACCTCTTTACATAAAATTGATCATGTTTCTCTAAAACCTACTCTCTTTTTGGTTGCCTGCTTTCATTTGACCCAAAAGTAAATTATTCAGGAAGTCAATTCTTCACTCTCAAGTCTGTAGTATTAGATTATTGTTTAGGTTCCTCCTAGCAATATGATTTTGTGAAATCCTGTATCAAGCAATATATTTCTTTCACTAGAAGAGAAACCTCTGTCAAACAATTAATAATAGCTTATTCTCCTCCTGACATTCATCTGTAGTTTTAATTTCTTCATATATTTCATGATCTGTCTGTGTATGACAAAGACTGCCATGAAAATAAAAACACCCTTCTCAGCACTTAGCATGTGTATACCATTCATAGATACTGAAATTGCTTTGGAATAAATAATGTTCACCCTGACTATCTTGAGAAAGAAGAATTGGTTTCTCAGCACTTTAGGTAAGAACTTGAGGGAAAGAAACAAAAGGAAAAGTGAGGAACAACTCAACACATAGATTCAAATGAAACAAAACAATCCAAGAATACACAAACTAATTCAGTACTCAAGACCCTGCAGGAAATGCAAAGATTTAAAAAAAATCAACTATGACAATTTATGAAATTCGTGACTACATGGGAGTGCACTGTTGTGAGGATAGTGGCTAAAGCCAGACTGAACAGAAAGTTCTGTACACAATGCCATGCACCTGTTATTCTAAATGCCAGGAAGAATAACATCAAGTGGACTGAGGCCAAGTTCATACACAAATAGGATGCCAGTTTCTAGCTGAAAAATAATCAGGATAACTTAGGGCTGGGGGCATGACAAAGTTGTTAGAACACCTATTTGAAGGGAACAAAACACTCAATTCAGACTCTAATGTTAGGGGTATTAAAGACAAAAGCTATGATTTTAAATAATTAGAACAATTGTAACACTTGAGTATTTTAGTGGAGAAAAATCCATTAGAGAGATAGAATGAACCCACGTTCCAATTCTCCTTTGATAATGTTTAGTGGTACCTTGCAAATGAACATGGATGTGCCGTTGGGTGATGGAAATACTCTACTTACACCAGTGTAAATTAAATAGATTTTTTGAGTAGATTGTAGTTCTTGAACTAAGAACCTGAGTGATGTCCCTGAGCTTTTTCTCTCAAGGCTACCACTCTAATACTTTGAGCCACAGTTCCAATTCTGATTTTCTGTTAGTTGTTTGGAGATAAGAGGCTCATGTACTTTTCTGCCCAGGATGGCTTCAAACCATGATCACCAGATCTCAGCCTCCTGAATAACCAGGATTCCAGGCATGATGCGTCGATGGTTTTCATAATTTAGTAAATTGAATAGTTACAGAAGTTATAAATTATCATTGTAACCTGTGTAATATACGTGTGTATGTATAGATCAATGCATACATTTAGAAATATATTAACATATTTTTGCATCTACAGTAGATTTATGAAATCATCCTTCATTATAAAAATAAAATGGAAACAAAAGTTAATACAAAGTGAATTGTTACACGTTTCTTTTTGTTGATTAGAACATGAATTGTGAGAATCAGTTTGGGAAAAACATCTCTTCTTTCACAAAATGGATAATTGCTATTAATTCCAATCCATCTATTTGCCCATATTGTGCATCCTCACACATGAGTGTCAAAATCAAACAACACTTTTTACCTTTGTATTTAACTTACCTGTTATAATTTAGGGGATAGATGAAGTAATCAAATAAAGATTAAATTAATAGTAAGTGAGGCTATGAGTTAGAGCTGAAAAAGAATTTAAATATGACAATAACTAATTAATTGCATATTTCTTATTTTTACTGTGTTGTTATGTCCCTCATTCCCACATTAGGAAAGTACATAGAAGGTTCTCACTATATTATATGTAATTATTAAAAATGTATTGAAAGAATATGGACACAGTGTGGTTTTAGCTTATTGAGACCTGTATGGGGTAGTGTGTTTTTGAGGGCTTGCTGTACATTGTGATGGAGATGAAGGGAAGGATGTGCTTATTCTGGAAAACTGGCTAGAGGATTGCTCCCAGAAAGATAGTGATGAATTCTTCCAAAAGGTTACTGTAAAATCACTTTCAAAACGATGTTTACTACTGCACTATTCACTGCAGCCAAGTTATGAAAACAGCCCAGATGCCCTTTGGTGGAGAGATGGTTGGCAAAAGTGTGTCATATATACATATGTGGATTGTATCTATCCATTATGAAGACTGTTACGTTTTTGGAAAGAAATGGATAGATCTAAAAATATGTTAAGTAAACGAAGTCATAGCCAGACACACAAAGTACCCATGTTCTGTCTCATATTTGGAAGCTAGAACTTTATACAAGTTTACACAGCAATATTAACCAAATCATGCTATTTGTAGAGGAGTATTTTTTTTTTTTTTGTCGGTCGTGGGGCTTGAACTCTGGGCCTGGGAGCTGTCCCTCAGCTCTTCACCTCAAGGCGAGCGCTCTACCACTTGAGCTACAGCGCCACTTCCGGTTTTCTGGTGGTTTATCGGAGATAGGAGTCTCACAGTCTTTCCTGCCCGGGCTGGCTTTGAACCGTGATCCTCAGATCTCAGCCTCCTGAGTAGGTAGGATTACAGGCGTGAGCCACCAGTGCCCGGCTAGTAGAGGAGTATTTAGAAGATGTTATTTTTTTTTATAAAATTGAACTTTTAATCCAACAAAATGAATACCAGGAAACTATCAGTTGGAAGATTCAAGGAGAAGTCAAAGGGAAGGAATAAAGAGAATTATGGAGGAAGAACGTGAAGACATAATATTCAATGCAGATAGTATGAAACTAGAAAAAATTAAAGTGTGGTGAGGTTTAGAAGGGTAGGGAAAAGTTATATAAAGATCCATTATACTAAAAAACATGATTTATTGAATAGAAATTCCCTTGTACAACTAGTTAAGATAATAAAAATATAATTAAAATCAATGAAGACATCTGATCTTAAACTGTGTTCTCTTTTTTTTGGGGGGGGGGTCCGGTAGTGGGGCCTGTACTCTGGGCCTGGGCACTGTCCCTCAGCTCTTCAGCTCAAGGCTAGCGCTCTACCACTTGAGTCACAGCGCCACTTCCGTTTTTTTTTTCTTTTTTGCTTATGTGGTGCTGAGGAATTGAACCCAGGGCCTCAGGCATGCAAGGCAAGCACTCTACCACTGAGCCAACTTCCCAGCCCTTAAACTGTTCTCTTAAACCATGAGTAAATATAATAATTTCCTCCTCCGAAATTTTCTTTGCAGGTATTTTAATCATATTGACAGAAAAATGATCAGTGCCATGAAGATCAATACATCACATAGCACATCATAAAGAGACACAATAAAAATCACAGTAAAAAAATGTTAGAATTCATCACATGATAAAATAACAGGTAGAATTTGCCAAATGCTAATTGATTGTTTTTCCAAGTACTTTACTTATGGTATCTAATTTAATCCTCACAATAATTACATAAAGTGGAACTACTTACATTTTTAATTCTCAGATGATGATATTGAAATCTTCAGAGTTGTAATTACTAGTACAACATTGCACACATGGTAAATGTTAGCCTGAGGTCCATCTCTGACTGTATCAATTAACCTTATTCTATTTTATGTATAAAATAATAGCATTTAGTCTACAAATTCTAGGAAAATTTCTCAAAATTATTGTGTACACTCATAATATTTCAGTTTATCTTTGTTAGAAAACAGGGAACTATAATATGAAAAACTAAAGTTCATAATCAATGCATACCTCCCTGGTGAAAGAAGTACTAAAGTATAACATTCTTGATTTCTAGCAGAAATCATATTCTATCCCTTCACTCAACACTGCACTGACTGGTGACCCTATCTCTGTTTAACACTGTCTTACTGAAAGAATGAGCTCCCCAATTCCTGATGGAAACAGTCTGCAGGAGTTATACACCAATCATTTCCACATTGTAGCTCATCTAAGTTGTTTACCATTCGAAGTATTTTGATTGCTTTTTATACCCAACATTTTGAGAGAAAGGTACTACTTTAAAATGCTATTAAATCAAGAATGATATTAAAATCACCTTTGACTCCAGATAAATATTTTACCTTTCGTGTACCCAAAAATGCAGTCTGACCTATCATTAATGTTAGGAATGAGAGGATAAAAAATCGTAGACAACAAGACCTAAGCATGAATTAAACCCTCTCCAACTTGTGAATACAATCGGTATAAAATGACATAAAGGTCTGGGAAGGTGGCTCAGTGTTAGAGCACTTGCCTTATATGCATGAAGCCCTGGGTTCGATTCCTCAGCACCACATAAGCAAAAAGAAAAAGCCACAAGTAGAGCTTTGGCTGAAGTGGAAGAGCGCTAGCCTTGAGCTGAAGAACTGAGGGACATTGCCCAGGCCAGACTTCAGGCCGCACTACCAGACTCCCCCCATCCCCCCCAAAAGACATCAATACTACTATATTTGTTCAAAATTTCTTATGATACTGAAGATTCAATTTAAAACTGTTAACACTTGAAAATAACTCATTTTCTTGGGAGTAGGAAACAACACACAAGATTAATCCTAATCATTTTCAAAGACATTTCTTTATACTACAAATTAACTCTTATAACTACAAAGATTCTAAAAATAACTGAAGCATAGTAATACAAAGGACATAATTTAATTTCATCATGTACATTCAAAGGACTGTGCTAATAGAAAACAAAGTTCTATTAATATTAGCTCACCCAATTCACTTCCATTCTTTTATTCTATATCTTTTAGTTTCATAAAAACTGGCTTTTTATAAAATGATGCATAAAAAGCCTATATACCCACTTACATTTTCAGATTTTAACGTTTATTTCAGACATGTCTTTAGCTGTGTAGTCAATTAACTGAAATAACACTAAAATATTCAAAGGGTTTTCTGAAATTGCAAGACTCGCTCTGGGATGTTATTTATATTGGAAAAGATATTCAAAAAGCCTTATTTGTTAAAGTTGTGATAGTTACTCCCACAAAAGAACAATTAATGAAGAAACATTTGTATGTACAAAATAACTTCAAATGCATACACAATCTGGAAGTGACACATACTTTTTGTTTGTTTTCGCAATGTATATCTAACAAAGATATCCACAATACTGATTTTCAGTCAATTATGATGGGAGATTCAAACCTCAGAAATACAGGGTTTATTATCTTAGTGTGAATAGATAAGATCTTACAAAGAAAGTTATTTTCAACACAAATCCGGAAAGAGTTTATCCACCTTGAGTTTCACAGGAATAACCAGAGAGTAATACCTGTTTGGTCAAGTTGGTCAAAATCACTCCATGAGTATATCTTAAAAGTGTATCCAATTTAAGAGGTCAAATACATATTTTGTACTGACAGTCATCTTATAGCAATAACTTACTACCTAATTATATGTGTATGTCCTTGCCTAACATATACTAAGAGCTGAAAGTGATCTCTTTTATCTTACTTAATGGTGTAAATGCTCTGAATATGATGATGTTATTATTTGACAAATAAAATGTACAGAAGGGTGGTTCCACTGAAATGAGAGGACGTAACACGGATAAATAACAACATTGCAACACAGCTCTTTTCAGCATCACTCTGTCCACATTGGCAAGCAACATTGCAACCGCACACACACACATACATATACACACACAAGTGCACACTTGTACACACACATATACATGCATGCCAAATTCATGGTTTATTGTACAAAAAAGTTCAAATAAAATACTAGTGATTAGGAAAAATGATAATTTGCCTTATTACAAAATAATACATAATCCCGTCACCACGGTTGTTACATTTTACCTGTTTCTCCACATGTGACCACTTAATTTATTTTTAGTTCATTCATTCATTCATTCATTCATAAGTTTGGTTCTAATACTAGAGCGTGAACTCAGGGCCTGGCTCTGTCCCAGAATTTGTTATTTTTTTTGTTTTAGTTTTCTCAAGGCCAGCATTTTACTGCTTATACCACAGCTCCATTTCAACCTTTTGTGGTTACATTCAAATTATAATCTAATGGACTTTTTTTTCTTGGTCTGGTTTCAAAGCACAATCATCCGATTTCATCTTTCTGATTAGGTAGGATTAAAGACCAGAGCCACCCGTGTGGCTCCTACTTTTTCCAACACTTACGTAATGCACATACTTAGATAGTAATTTAAAACTGAAAGCATAGAAGCAAGATGTACAGTGATGATATTGTCCTGTCAGAAATTCAAGTTAGTATTGTAAATTTCTTAATACCATACACAAAAAAATATTTAAGAAGAAATCTGATGATGTGTGTGTATATTTGTGTGTGTGGGTGTTTGTCTGTGCTGTTGCAATATGTTCCACATATAAGCACTGTGCAGGGGTGTCCAGCCATTCACAGTTATTGCATGAATATCTGCCTTGAGATACCAACTCTTGAACAATGTTTAGGTGTCCACTCTAGGCTTCCCGATGAAGAGGGGTATACTCATCCTCATCCCTAGCATTGATATGAGCGGCCTTTTTGGATAGTAGTCTCCACACTGTAGTAAGCTGCAAGTCAAGCACGCTAACACTGAGCCACCTTCCCAGCCCAAGGATTAAGATTCTTGTCTGTAATTTGGTCAAAGCTATGTCTCTTTATGTAGGCTACTAAAATGTGTTTACTAATTTCAAGTAAATACATAAATTCTATTTCCATCTCTTTTAAAAAATAAAAAAAAATGTTTGCTCTGTAAATTGATTAGAAGCATGGATTTTGTGGCTAGCTAGGTCATTGCACATCTATATCTCTTTCATGGTTCTCATAAACAATATGATTGCTCCATAATTATCCTAATTTATTTTGCTTTCATATTTTTGGTTGCATCATTTCACTTTCTGCTCTTCTATTTCCCAAAACAGCACCACATTCACAGAAAAATACAGAAGTGGTTCTGTGGCTCAAGTGGTAGAGTGCTTGCCTTGATTTGAAGAGCTCAAGGACAGTGACCAGGCCCAGAGTTCAGGCCCCACAACTAAGTTTAAAAAAAGAATCTAAATACTTGATAATTCTATTAACAGATCTGACTGAAATCAGTTGAATCACACCTTTTCTGTACAATGAAGGAATAGGTCCAGGCTAGGAAAGCAGCAAGAGAAGGCAGGGAGATTGTATCTTTGACAAAACTTTGTGGAAAATGGAATCAAGGATTACTTACTGGTGATCCACTTGCACTAGAAGCATAATTCTGAACTATTGCTTGCTGATTCTGAACTATTGCATTGATGATTATATTCTCCAAGAAGAAAAAGTGAAATTTAATTGGTAGCAAAGGACTACTAATACATTTTAACTTCTCATTAAGCATCTTCATTCATCAAAATCACCTGACGACAATAGACAGGACTATTTTTAGATGAAAACAAGTGTCTTTCAAAAAACAAGAATTTAGGTAGTCATACAAAGAACTTCTATTTTACTACTGCATTATACATTTTTTTCTAAGGTTGGATACCAACATTAGAAAGCTACTAGAAAGCTCTTAAAGCCCATATGTTGAATAGTGAGTTTTCTTACAATATAACATGGTATTTCCCAAATCATTCACATAGAAGGCATTGTTTCCTATTTTTTCATTCCTAGAAGAAGCTGCACATGAAGACACCACTGGTCCTCATTTTCAGTCTGTGCATTTGAATATGAAGGAAAATCTTTCCTCTGCTCTCTATCAATTTTCTTCTCTCCATTTAGAATAATTTAGAATAGTAAAAATGAAAAAAAGAGAAAATAAATCATGGTCAAAAATCATAAGCAGTAAATACACCAGATTTTTCTGAACAGTTCAACCAATGTGAACTATTAGGGAAATACATGGACATCTCATTCCCACTGGCACTCAAAGTCTCTGGTTAGGCAATTCTGATGAAGACAAGGAAAAAGATGAAAAAGTGAGGAATGGTATCAATTGCAAGAAAAAAATGGAGTAGAATCCAAACAAATTTCTTCTTTGGGATGCCGAAATTAATCTGCTTACTATGGTGCAGGGACTACTTTAAAAACAGGCCACCCAGATGAATACTAGGGATAAGGATGAGTATAACCCTCTTCATCTGGAAGCCTAGAGTGGACAATTAGACATTGTCCATGAGTTGGTAGCTCAAGGCAGATATTCATTCAATAACTCTGAATGGCTGGACACCCCTGCACAGTGCTTATATGTGGAATAATACCAGAATGGCTTCTGTCTTACTTCATCATGATGCAGATACCAATCCCCAAACTAAAGGCCTCTTGACCCCTTTGAATCTTGCTGCTGGGAGTAGAAACAGCAAAGATACTCTGTATCTCCTTCTATTCAACCATTATATCAAACCAGGTCTGAAGAACGACTTGGAAGAAACTGCATTTGATATTGCCAAAAGGATAAGTATGTTTCACTACCTATTTGAAGTTGTGGAAAGCTGTACAAATTGTTCTCCTAAGTCGTAATGGTTTGGTTAAGTTTCTTAAATTTCAAAAATGCCAGTCCATCCTTTGTGTCTCTACAAATTTTTTTTCACAATACAAAGCAATATCTTACTTTAAAATATCATGGAATCCATGGTATTCTTCCACGTGAATTGCCTGACTTTGTTGGCAAAATGTATTCAAGAGTTGTTTGTGTACATCTATAATGACTTCTGCAGAGTTTGTGATTTTTTTTAAATCATAAATAATTTTAACTTATCTGTTGAAATGAATAGTATAGGAACTAAAGATGTTCCTGGTGCTTTTCTGAAAAATGTATATCTATGTTGGCATAATGTCCATAATCTATTTCATTCCCTCCTGGATAAAATACTTTGAATTATACATTGTTATACAATGTATAGGTTCATTAATAAATGTGTCCTTTCAGATTGCATTCCATATAGAAGAAGTTTAAGATTCCTTTTTTTCTTAGGTCCTTATATTATTTTTTTTTCTATGGGATAAAATGACAATGTTATCTAATTTCAAGTTTCGTAAAGCTTATGCTATGTAAAGGTCTTTCTAAGGTGAAGATTTAATACACTGATGTCAAACTAACATTTATTTCTGTGAATTACATGTATTGTTACACTTGTATTTTTTTAATCAACTTTTTTTTTAGGGGGGGGGTCCGGTCGCTGTCCTTAACTCTGGGCCTGGGCGCAGTCCCTCAACTCTTCAGCTCAAGGCTAGCGCTCTACCACTTGAGTCACAGCACCACTTCCTGTTTTTTTGTTTTTGCTTATGTGGTGCTGAAGAATCAAACCCAGGGCTTCATGCATGCAAGCAAGCCCTCTACCACTGAGCCACCTTCCCAGCCCCAACTTTTTAATAACTGTTTTTCATTTCTTGCATCAGAAGAATGAAAAATATGGAATACTTCACAAATTTTCATACCATCCTTGTGCAAGTGCCATGTTAATCTCTGTATTGTTGTAATTTGGGTAGACCTGCTGCTGAAGCATGGAGTATCCTCTTAATTTAAGTACTTAAAGATGCAATCTTTATACAGGCATATATCCATGGTTGCCTATTTGTAACAAGGAACCCTTAATGTTCCTAAAAATGCTATTGATCTTATTTATCTAAAATTCTGTGTATAGTGGAAGAAACTTGTATCGTTTGGTCGATTGCTCCCATTTATAATTTTTTTATCAATGACTATTTTGTCATTTTCATTTTAAATTTGATCATACTTTTAAGCCTTTACAGCTAAATCCAAAGGTGATGGCTTTTCAGGTACTTATTTATCAACTCAGTTAGCTTTGTAGAGCTAATGGATTCAAAGTAAGCCTTGCTTAAGAGCTACTTCTAAACATCTGCAGCTTAAGATTTCCCAAATGAGGTCTTGCTGGGACAAATGTCTACGTTAACCTTTACCCTTCTTCCATATAGGAACAGACCAACCAGAATATCTTACCCTGACAGCATAGATTGTCTTACTGGAACAAAACTAATCTTAGTTACAAGGAATCATAGAGAGATGAACAGTTTGGACTGAATTGTTCAGAATGGAAGGTATTTTATTAAAATATAATTGCTTATTATACTTATCATTTCAAAAGTAGCTCAAGCCAAGAAGGTGAAAAAATTGTTCAAATGCATAATTACCTACTGTGCTGGCCTGTCTATCATCCAACCAGGCAGGAACTGACACTACTGACTTTCTATCACCAAATATTTCCATACCTCCTGGAGAAGTCCATACGTTTCTCCTCGATATTAAGCCTTAAATTGGTAATGTTTAATCACAGTGTTTCCTCTTGCCTCTAGGCTGTAAAGCAACAAATGGTAAAGCTTTAAGTCTAACTCTACCAAAAACGGAGGTAGAGATAATGGAATAACACTTTAAAACAGAGTTGGCTTTGATTCCCTCAGCACAACACAATAATGCAAAACAATTTTTATATTATATATACTTATATATTTTATATTTATATGTGCTAATTTTAAATTTCACACAGTGAACCTTAATAGAATTGATAATTAGACAAATATATTGACATTTATTCCCATAAATAGATTGGAATATAAATAATTAGGTTTAGAATATATACTAGAATATAAAAAGTATCAATGCAATAACTTCGTTATAAACTTGTGATACCTTCTATGTGTTGGTGGTCTTCTGAATTCACATTGCAAAATAACAGTATTGTTTTTGCTAATCTATAAGGGATTTTACTATGATGCTCTGTTTATTGTTTTAACTCGCTGGTCCCAAAATGTATTTCTCCATATTTCTGAAGCATTCTTACTGATTATACCCAATTTTGCTGATATTATGTCTAAAAGCTATTATTCTTCTGCAGGACCCACGGGTCCTAGGATACTAGATCCCAGTTATCTGCATCATCATATAACAAGGGCAAGACTTCTCACATAGGCCCATGCCACATGCTAACAGAAAATAATTGAAGACTCATCTAAATTTCTCATTTCCTATAATATTTCAGGGCCCCAATTCCTTACAAGAATTAGTAGTAATCAATTGTAAAATGCAAGGCAACTTAAAATGAAAGGTGAAATCACAAAACCTGAGAGAAAGTACTGTAATTAAAACTTTCAATTTACAGATGACCAGCCCATATGAATGAACAAAATCAGAAATGAACAAGATTATTTTTAATACCCCTCTCCTAATGATTAATGAAAGATTTCAGTGCAGGAAAAACATAGTTTCTGGAATGATAGATCCATAATTGGTCTACCAAGGCAAGGAAACTTGATTTAGAGGTCAAATATAATTTAGAAAAAAACATTAACTGAGAAGATCCTTAGTGTAGAAGATCATTAAAGTGTAGAAAAAGTACACCCCACCATTTGTGTTGTTCAGTAGGTGCCTTCCAGAAATGTGTTAAATAGATCAGCCTTCCATATTTCAAACCCAAATATTAGCTAATAGAGTAAATTTCATCAAATGAGAAGTTATATTTTTAAAAGTCACTAATAGTTGGCTTTTCATGTGTTGTTTTATTTTTTCCCTATCTGTCTACCATAGTAAGAAATATGACTTTAAGTCTTGAAAATGGGTACTGATGAGAGATGTGACAAACATAAAATCTGTCTTCTATTTCTATCATATTCCTCTAAGTATTAAATTTGTTTTCTTCTTTTCCAAAACTTATAGGTAGTAGAAAAATTATCCCATGTAAAATAAAATAATCATACACAACTGTACAAAGCCATTTATAAAAACTGGTAGTTAGGAATAAATTCTAAGCCATTTTAAAACTTTCTTGTTGACTAAAGATTAATCTTCCAAAAGAACGAGAATAAAATCATGTCTAAGAGCTTCACGTCTCCAGTCTTGCAAATTGTTATTGCAGATGAATGAATTATGGAAATATAAGCTGACATCAGTTCAAGTATATGTGGGATTGAAACTCCATGGAATGTATATAAACCTTTCAAAGTATTAACAGGCAGTTAAACAGAGTGACTATCAGGATATTGAAACCAGAGAGGAACAATAGTAAACAAATAGAATGAATGAAAAATGGAACAAGGGGCATGTACAGCTAGAATACTCAATGTACATATGTAATAAATGAAGTGGTAAATCTGAACTACATCTTGGAGAAAGGGTTGGTTGAGAATGATAGAAGGAGAGACTCTGATCCAGAAGCATTAGACAATTAGATGGACATATTTAATTGTAACACACTTGAACAACCTTTTGAAATTAAGTTAAAAACACAACAACAAACAAAAACAAACAAAAATCACAACCAAACAGCAATCTGTAGAGAGTAAGAATATGACCTCTCAAAATTTTAAGCAGTTTATGAAGGGCAGTCTTTGGAAAAGCAAACAAGCTGTTCAAAGAGGGTAGTTTGGGGTAGGGGAGAATTTTGAACAGATTTAAAAAGATTGTCTAAGGTTATAAATCACCTATATCTACTGCATATATTTTCTTCTGTGAGTGCTCTTTGTCTGAACTGGTTATTCCAGTACTGAGGCACACTTGATAGCTTGTGAAGACAGAATGGAAGAAGCAAGATCAAGAAACTATAATTCCACTGGAGAAAAAACAGTCCTCTATGTCTTCTCTGAATCTCTTCACTACTCCATTTTCATACTTTTAATAACTTCAAGTGATTTTGAATTATATCTTGCCTTCTTTGTTCTTGCAATGTAATTGTTCAAAATAATTCTTTAAATATTATTTGCCATTATTTTCTATCATGCTGCTTACTCGTCCAAGCGAGTCCATTAAACTTACCCTTTACATTTGGTTGCCATGAAAACCCAACAACTATGTTAATGAGGACCAATGTTAATGCAAAACTTTTGTCTCCAAAAAACCAGTCCAAGACCTATAATCACAAATATTTAGCTATAATTTTTTTCTTTTTTCTTTTCCTTGAAATCTTCTTGTATCTTAAGTGCCCACAAAAATAAATGCTCTACCACTTTTTGGTTCAATCATTTCTAACCTCAAAGATATATTTTGTTAACAAGATGCTTAGAGGAAACCTAAGAATATTCCACTTTCATCTTCTCTCTTAAGACTTTTATCTTCTCTCTTAAGACTCTCCTTAGATACCATATCAGGAAAAGTGAAGTTATTCTTTGCAAAATTATTTCAATAGATTATTTTCCTCTTGGTCTTGTATTTGCTCAACAAGATGTATAGAGAAGAATAGAGTTAAATCACCCATTCCTTGGATGACATTGTCTGTTACAAAGGACAATACTTCTATATCCTACTTCTATGTCCTCCTCTTAGCTCTTGCATGATTTCGAATTAAGCACAGCTTCTTGGCTTCAAGTCTAGTGAAGCTGAAGGACTATAAGGCGTCCCCCACTGCTACATTTTCATGGTTTCTCTTTGAAAACTCTTTTATTTGGAGTGGAATTTATTTTCATGTATTCATTCAATTTATTCTTCTTTATACTGAGCCAAATAGGCTCTGTAAAATCACTTTAGGTAGCAAAAACATTAAGACAATCTATAGCAAAAAGGTTTGGCCCCCTCCACTGCTGAAACCAATACGCTTAGCTAGGGCTTCTAATAACATGTTTTCTTACCTTTTCAATTTGCTCAATTCTTTTCTGATCCCCAAACATTTTTGCTTATGTAATAACAGAAGTTTTCACTACCTCATGTTAATAAGGATATTATATTTTTGAGCTACTTAGAAATGATAAATCATTAGTTTGAAGTATCCAATCAGGTTTCTTTCTGTATTTCAGTGCTTCATGTGCAAAGACATCGTGGAAAGTATTAAAACAGAAAAGTGTAAACTCAACACGTTCTTTCATTGTGAAGGGCACTTTCTCCCTAAATATTTTGGACCAAATTATGTTTTTAAGAGAATTACTGTTCAGTAATTAAAGGTCAATTCACAAATTTGGTGTCTAATTTTTTTAAAAAAACTTTGAATTTAAATTTCACTACAAACTTGTTTCACACAGTAAAAGTATATTTCCTGAATAAGGACAATTCTCATGGGAACCTACAGGATTTACAGCAAGGTTTGTGAGGTTTGTTTGTTTACTGTGAAAATGAGCCATCTTCCCCACATTGTTCCCTCTTGGCTAAGTCTTCATGGACTTCTTTGCATGAAAGCCTATTTTCCCAGGAAATTTTAAATTTTCTTAATATGCTAAGTTAAAAAGTTTGAACAACCTTTCATAATTTTAAAACTCTTTTGAAATTCCTTTATCAGAATCGCGAATTTACCAATCCTAATTCCACCATTACCATCAAAAACTGCATAAAATAAAATTTCACTGTATTGGTATAATAAATATTGTTTTTTATGTAGTAACATTTTTTAAAAATCAGTACTATTTGGCATCTAATTTGAATGAATTACCCCTTCTTTATCAGAGGGCCATCAACTTGAATGTTATCCAACTAGACAATTTTTTCACAATATACTTGCCAATATTTTCAAAAAAGAATAAATGAGTACTTTCTCATACTAAAACCGAAAACCGTTTAATTCTATGGAAACCCATAACTTTTAAAAGTAAATAAGTTATGAAAACGACAGAATATGTGTGTTCATCACAATTCCTATGACTAATAACTACTCACTTCAAATTCTGAACGTTCCATACATGAGAGACTCAAAATAGTACCTGTTTTCATGTTATGTAATTCTGCAATAGATGCATTTTCCAATCGGGTGTTACAGATTAAGAAGTGAACAGAAAAATAGCCACATTCTAGCATAGGATAAAACTGTAAAGCATCAGTTATAATTAACTCTTCAAGAGTAAGCAATTGTTTATCAGATTAAGCAATTATTTCTATGACCATCAATCCCAAAATTTATTCCATAAAGTCATCCTAGACCAACAGTTTCCAACTTGTAGGGTTCACCTCAAAATTCTCTTAATTCACATCACAAATAGCTTATTGCTATTGGGAAAAATACTACACCTCTGCTAATGTGATGCCCTCCGTGTTCTGGAAAGAACACCACAATAAACTGGGTTGCATCATTTTTCCTCCACTGGTATTCTTGCACCTATTTATATTTATACTTTTTTTTAACTATCATAGATATTCAGTACACTAAGATCAGAAGATTACAATTCAAAGCCCACCCAGGCAGGAAAGTTCCCTAGATTCTTATCTCCAATAAACTTCTCAGCAAAAGCCAGACACAAGTGGTACTGAGGTTGAAGTGGTAAGGCACAAGCCTTGAGCTTAACAGGCTCAGAGACAGTGTCCAGGTCCAGAGTTCAAGCCCTATGACAAAGCAATGAAACAAAACAAAAATAAAAACAAACCCCAAACCCAGCATTTTTCTCATTGTATACAGAGGCACGTAATTAAAGAAATTGCTTCCTGTGTTACACACAGGTAGAAGAAAGAAGATGTCACACAATTATTTTCTTCATTCCATGTTATATTAATGCCTCAAAAATTGCTTTTTCTAAATTTATAAATTAATATCATCAATTTGTTGTCAACTCGGTCTACATTATTCACATTATCATTTTCTACATGAACAGTTAGAATTATCTATTAACTGAGTTCTAATTATAACTCTCTTGAAACAAATACTAGGGAAATAGAATGCAAGAAACATTTGTAAATATGTCAATTAAACCCTCTACTGAAAAAGAATTTTGTAGTATCATATAGAATATGAAATTACAAACAAAACCAAAATATTTATTTGAAGTCTAAACTCTAATTTAGCAAGATCTATAAAGACCTACATTAGATGAACTTTGCTATTCCTCCAGGCTTATGCTTTTGTAATCCTTCATCTTTCCTTGGAATCTAACAGAATGATGATTACTTACTTTTTCAAATTTTGGATGGGAATCATGAACCATTTTGCATCTAGGAATATTCTGTAATGAAGAGAACATTTAAAACACAACTGAGGATTATTTACCAGTTGCATTTAAATAGAAAACTTGGCTTCTCAAAACATAATGAAGAAATTAGTCCAAATTTCCAACTGTGTATTCCTTTCTTGTTTGGTTTATTTTATTAAGACAAAATTATACTACCTGGTCTATGGAAGGTATCAGTAGTAATTCCAGTCCCTAATCTCCTGTCAGTCTGAGTGCTAGAATTCAAGGCTTGTATAGCATTGCCCAACCATAGTTTCTTGGTTTATTTATTTGTTTGTTTGTTTGTTTGTTTATTTATTTTTGGGTCCGGTAATGGGGCCTGAACTCAGGGCCTGGGTGCTGTCCCTCAGCTCTTCAGCTCAAGGCTAGCGATCTACCACTTGAGCCACAGAGCCACTTCCGCCTTTTTTCTTTTTGCTTATGTGGTGCTAAGGAATCGAACCCAGGGATTCATGCATGCAACACATACACTCTACCATTGAGCCACCTTCCCAGCCCCTTCTTGGTTTATTTAATCTAGATACTGACTAGCAATTCTGAACATCTCCAGTGATATTATTCACTAGAATTCTCAGACTGTTCATGTACTATTTTCAAAGATGTTCTAACATTTGACACAGGGTATGAACATTTTTAAGTGCACCTGCGGGGTCTCTGATTCATTCCTCCATGGATCCAATCCTTTTAATATTGATTACTTGACTCTCTTACTATCTCTGGTCCCTACCTCTCTAATATGCACAAACATTTTGAAGAAAGTTCACTTGAGGATTTTCTAATTTTAAAAATTAGCACTTGATTCTAGTCTTACTCAGGACATATTTTCTATTGTTTTCTAACTTTTCTACATATTTTGAGAGTTGCTTCATTTTTGTATATGTGTATGCACATATAAGTTCCTCTGTGTGTATGTATATGTTTGTATGTGTGTATGCAAAAGCCTCAAGCTCTTATTTATCATTCTTGCTCATGACTGTTATTCCATCACCTGAGCCATTTTTCCAATCCAGATTTTGGGTGGTTAATTATACGTAGTGTCTCAAACACTCTTCTGCCCAGGCTGGATGCAAACTGAAACTCCCAGACTCCTTTACATTCTTAAGTTTCATTTATCCAGTAGAATCAACTTTTAAACTACAAACATTTTTGTGAGTGCAAAGTCTAAGCTCTAGCCCAGATTTTTAACTCAAGAATTCATATAAAGATAAATTAACATACACATTACATATGCTGAGTGTACAGTGTTAGAAATGTGATCATAAGCTGGGTGGTGGTGAGATCTGAGAATTGGGGTTCAAAGCCAGCCCAGGTAGGAAAGTCCCAGAAACTCTTTTCTCCAATTTACTGCAAGAAAACTGGAAGTGGCACTGTTGGCTCAAGTGGTAGGGCATTAGCCTTGAGTGGAATAGCAGAGGGACAGTGCGTAGGCCCAGAGTTCAAGTGACAAGACCACCACCAACAAAATATATATAAGTAAAGTAAAGAAAAAATGTGATCTTATCCACCAGTTCATGGCTAGTATAATCCCTGCTCTCTCAAGATGAACTCTTTTTTTCCAGACAAGTCCATGCTCTTATATCTGCCTTGCATTGGAAATAGAATTATTCTTCCATTCTACTTTCTACAAAGATGTGTCGTTAGCAAGCGTGATTTAGAAAGGGAGTGCCATCATACTTCATGTTCCACGTAGGAGTAATGCTTTCTCTATATCACTCTCATAAATCTACATACTGGACTTGGCTTTATTGTTTCAACGTGGTCTTATTTGTAGAGTCTTCTATAGTGTATTGAAACCTTATACTTAAACACAGAATTTCTCTTTCTCTTATTATTGTTATAGTTAACATGAGTTAACAAATTCATGTAAACTTGGGAAATAATGCGCAGCATATACACTCAGAAAAAAATGATCTGAGAACCATCTTCCCCTTTAAAATTCACCTTAATTTACAGAGAATTTACAAAGTTTGAACTCAATATACTCATGGATAATGTATTTATAAGAAATAGAAATTTCATATTTTCTCTATACTAAGTTGTCTCTGAAATACATGTTACCTCAGGTCCAAAGGTCTCCTTGGGTTATTTCGGTGAAGCCAGAAAACATTCATTATACCTCGAGCAGCACCATAGATTGTTTCTGGAAATTACTGTTACTGGATGTGGCAACTGATCCCAGGAGAAGAATGGAACATAGAGGAATGACAAAGTTCAAGTTAACTTGTGCTTTCCTTTTTACTGTAAAAGAAGAAAATACGAAGGCTTGAAAGAAACTCTGTCCCTGACTTTTTTTAGTGTGTTTTTACTCATATATAATTTTTCTGTAAACTTCTAAGTTGAGAATATTACAAAAAGATATAATGTCCCATTTGATGGCCAGCATAGAACAAAAGGAAATAACGTTGTTTTAAATATTTTCTACTGCAGGGACTGTGAAGGTGGCTCAGTGATAGAGCATTTGCCTTGCATGCTTGAGGCCCTGGGTTCGATTCCTCAGCACCCCATAAGAAAAAATAAGCCATAAGTGGTGCTGTGGCTCAAGTGGTAGAGTGCTAGCCTTGAGTTGAAAAGCTGAGGTAAAGTGCCCAGGCCCAGAGTTCAGGCCCACGACTGGACCCCCCCAAAAAAAATCTACTGCAAAGAAACAAAGACATGGAGGTTTTAAAGTGTTTTATGAATTGATATTTTACCCCTGAGATGATTCTTTTGTTGCAGGAGTCAGTTATCAATTCCTTTAGTTTGGTCCTGAGTTCTCCAGAGCAATAAGGTTTCCAAAAAAGCATCCAGTGCGTATGAAGAGCAAAAGGAGCCATTTCTCACACCAATACTCCTTTAAGGAGGGTTCCAATGAAATATCTGGTTTTTTGTTTCCTTTTTTGTTTAGCTGGTGTTGGTTCTGGGGCTTAAACCCAGAGGCTGGACCCTGTCCCTGAACAGTTTTCTTTCCAGCTCACCTATTCCCAAAGCTAGTACTCTACTGCTTGAACCAAAACTCCACTTCTGGCTTTTTCCCTGTGTAATTACAGATAAGACTTTGACAGACTCTCCTGCCTGGTTTGGCTTTAAACTAAGAAAGTAAGAAAGCCAAGTGACATCAACTGTATAGACTTCTCTTTTCAAACGAGAAATATTAGATGAAGTTTATTGTAAAGCTAATATTTGACAATTTTTACTTCCTTTTTTTATTGTGAGCATACCGTACAGAGGAGTTACAATTACATGGGCAAGATAACGAGTGCATTTCTTATCAATCATTGTTGCCTCCTCTTTGTTTCCCCTTCCCATCCCTTCCCATATACCCCCTCCCCCCAGCCGACCCTCCGACCCCCACCAAAGTTGTAAAGTTTGTTTTTCGACATGACGACTTGTACATCTCATTGTTGCATTGGGTCCACCTGTATCCCTAGTTAAATGATTTTTTTTTAGAGAATATGTCCAGCATTGAATCCATAACATAACTCAACAAAAGTATGTGCACTGCATCTTTTTGGATTTTTTTTTTTGCTTGGGAAGATTATTGATCTTGTCGTTCCTTTTGGGGAAACTTAAAGTCATATTTTACCTTTTTATAGGTTGTGGGGCATGTACTCTGATCCTGGGTGCTCAGCTACAGCACCACCTCTGGGTTTCTGGTGGTTAATTGAAGGTTACGGTCTCATGGACTTTCCTGAACAGGCTGGCTTTGAACCACAATCCTCTGGTCACAACCTCCTGAGTATCTAGGATTACAAATGTAAACCACCAGCCCCTGGCTCATATTTGCATTTATGTGCACTGAATGACACTGTGTAGACAAAGAATGGAAATTTTAACCAAATGATGACATTAAAATTGAAGTCCTCCTTTTCCATTTTCCTACATTAATGACTCATGAGCTATGGGACCCTTACATTAGCATTCTCTGCCATCTGTATAGGTGTATTTAGTATCAGGAAATGTTCATAGAGAAATATAGAAAGAATGAGATTTTTAGAAAATAAAGGAGATAAGGTATGAAAGAATAGCATAGGAGATACATTTATCACACAGAGATGAAGAGCTAGCCTAAGAGATTTGGAATGCTAAAGGCAATGAGGTAAAGCCTACTTGACAACTAGTTCTACAATAACCAAAAATGGTTGTCAAGACCAGTTTCTGGTATACCTTAATTACTATCATTTATTCCTTCTATCTGGAGTTATTCATTATTTTCTGTCACAAAAATTAATTAGCCTCTGCCTTTTTGGTGCCATAATGGACCAAAAAAATTTCAAAATCACACTTAGCCTACCCTTCTCTTTGTGATTATCAGTGATGACACAAATCCTGGAATCGTTGAATTTCCAGAATTAAACTTTACCTGGCATCTAAGCACATTCTTAGTATTAATTACTGTGACTTAATGAACAAAACTTTTTCAACACAGTATCCTCATATAAGTAAAGTAAATGAATTAGGGACTATTGTCAGGTGTCAGTATGAAAGGAGCAATTATATATTCCAAGTATGGGTTCTTTATTTTGCATTTACTAAATAAATGGTTTATTTGTTTTGTTTTGTTTAGTTTTTGTTCTTTTTGCCAGTCAAGGGGCTAAAACTCAGGGGTAGGGAATTTTCCTGAGCTTTTTTTTTTTCTTGCTCAATGCTAGCTCTCTATCACTTGAGGCACAGCACCACTTCCAGTTTTTCTTTTATGTGTTACTAAGGAATTGAACCCAGGCTTTTATGGATGCTAGGCAATCACCGTACCTTGAAGCCACATTCCCAGAACCCTAAATAACTTTCTTAAGATGGCATTACTTTTTCGTTCCGTAACGACGTATCATAATTTTGGCCAGGTGCTAGAAAATGATGTAGAAATCAATACAATAAGTCTAGTAAGGCTGGAGGGACAATGAATAACTGTCACTGTCTAGCCAGAGGGGCTTATCCCATGGAGCTGTTTCAATAAGCTGAGCGAGACAGCTCCTGACCCACAGCCAACCACCAGAATGAGAGGGACACCTTGGGTTCCAGCCACATGGGGACCAGTACTTTTGAAAGAGAGAAATAACAAAAGTCAGAATTACAATTAAGTCTGGTGCTAATGGCTCAGAATTCTAATCCTAACTACACAGGATGCTGAGATATGAGGATCATGGTTCATAACCAGCCCAGGCAGAAACGTCTGTGAGAACCTTATTTCCAAAGAACCACCAGAAAATCAGAAGTAGTGCTTTGGGCTCAAGTAGTAGAGCACTGACTAACCTTTTGCTGAGGCTTTCGGGAACAGTGCCCATGCCTAGAGTTCCAGCCCCACAACTGACAAGAAGTGAACTTCCTAACACAAGAAGTGGACTGAATAGTATCCATTGTCCTAGGGAGCATGGTATCGAAGTCAGGCAGAGCTTCCTGTGAAGTTGAAGTCATAAGTAGGTCAACTCGCTTCTCTGTGCCTTAGTTTCACCAGCTGCAAAACTCAACATAGTGAAGGATCCTCTTCCTCATGGGGATAGGGTAATGATGAAAGAGAGCCATGTTTTGTTTCATAATCCCACATCTGTTGCACAATTAATAACAGGCCCCAGCTGAGCCCTTTCCAGCTATCTTCCTGTCATTTGCTCACAGAATTGTGGAGAACCTTATCTGAAGGCTGCTCCCTCTGTGCCTAGCCATGCTCCAGATATCCCTCTGTATAAATCCCTTGTTTCCTCACAACTGTCCTGAGAGGATAATGAGGTCTGATGGTTGCGACCCTACCCAGAGCTTCACCTGTGGTCAAGAATCATCTGCTATGATTTTTCTGCCTGCTCAAACTGACTTAAGAAACCATTCAAGCCACAGGAAAATCAAAAACCACAAACAGACCAGAGACTGAAACAAGATACAGCTTAAAGACACAAGGCAAATGCAGTATATTTCCATCCCCACCCAAAATATCAAAGAACTCTTTTTTTGTACCTTAATAAAAAATGTTTTTCTAAAAGTTTTTTTTTAATTTTTAATTTTTTACTTTAATTTTATTTGTTTTTTATTAACTTTTTTTTCTTCCTCTCGGAATTTTCATTTTAGGGTATATGTGAGTGTACTTTTTTTCTCTTTTCTTCTTAAACATTTTTTTGTTTAGCTCTACTGACCATTTGCCCTTTGTTTCTTTCCTTCTTACTCTTTTCACTTTTTCTTTTTTTCATCTCCTTTGCCTGACTTAATTGCTATTCTGCTCATCCTCAGATATGCCAATAGTTTATTATTAGACCTTAGCCCCATTGTGTACACACTTAATCCAGAAATTTATTACTCAATTTAAAACCTCTTAGCCTTAAATTCCTTAATAGCAGTACTACCCTTTTTACCTGCATAATATTTTAAGCATTTTTATTTTTTAGTTTTTTACATCTCCTTTCTATCCATCCCATTCTCTTATTCTATCCACGTTCTTCTCTGAATATTACGTTTTCATTTTGCATAATTTTTAAGTGTTGAACGTCTTAATTTTTATTTTTTGTTTTTCTATTTTTTCTTGTCTTTTTTTCTTTCTCTTTCTTCTTATTTCTCTCTCTCTACTATCATTCTTCCCAACCTATTTCCCACTTTGAGATTAGGATTGAGATAAGTTAACTATCCCACTGCCTTTCTATATCCTTATATGCCTATTATTACCCATATCTCTCCCTAAACTTAATAATTTCTGTTTGCCAAATTCTTCTTTGAGGTTTGTAGCCCATTAATACATAGTTGGTTGATGTTGAATAGGTATATCTGTAGAACTAGATTGTATCTGCAGATTCTTGACTGTGCAACTACAGACTTTGGTTGATGCTTGCCTTAAAATAGTGTGCTAGCACAAAACTGGCATTACTTTCATCCCAAATGGGCAGAGCAACCTGGAAAAACACAAGAAAAATGACAAGTCCGGGTATCTCAACTCCCACCCATGATAATGAGAGGTCAGAAAAGATAATCAATAATCCAGAGGAGAGTTCTCAAAGAGCTCTAAAAACACTACTGGTAAATATAGTAAATGAAAAGATTGAAAACCTACAAAGGACTCTAAATTAGCATGATAGGGAGAGAGAGGAGGCAAAACAAAGATTAATACAAGAATATCATGAGTGTGAGGAAGCTACACAAAGATTGATACAGGAATTTGGTGAGCAGATTGAGAGCACTCAAATAGAAATAAAGGAATGTCATGAGCAGGCTGAGATCAGTCAAAGAGAACTACAGGAACTGCGTGAACGTAAAGAAGCTAATCAAAAAGAAATACAGGAATTGAGAGAGTGGGATGAGAATGCAGAAAGATCACTAAAGGCATTCATGGAATCCATAAACAGAAAACTGAAAGAAGTCAGAGAGACCACAAAGGGAATGCTGAATGGAACCCCAACAGAAGGAATGGGAATAACCAATCAAATAAGTGATTTGAGAATAAACACTGAAAACCAAATTAAGGAAGAAAAGAAGTTCATACAAGTTCTAAAACAATGCTGCAACAAAGAATTTGAAGCCATCAAAGCAGACCAACTAGAAGAAAAAGGAATTTAAAACAAAGTATAAAGTCTCTATTGTAGGTTAGACCATGCAGAAGATCAAATCTCGGGGATTGAAGACAGCCTAGATATTATAGAGAAAGAACATACAACTATTTAAGAAAAATCCAAGAAATATGATAAATCTATCCAACATTTGGAAGACACCATCAGAAGGCCTATTCTGAGGCTAATGGGTGTAGAGGAGAAGCTAGAGACAGAAGTTAATGGAATAGGAAATTTGTGTAACAGGACCCTAGCAGAGAACCTCCCAAACACGCAAAAAGATAGTCCTATTCAGATAAAAGAAGCTAGTAGAACTCCAAATAGACCAGACCAGAATAGAACATCCCACCGTCAAATTATAAACCACACAGGATCACTTCAGACCAAAGAAAAGATCCTTAAAGATCACAAGGAGAAAAGATCAATCATCTATACAGGGAAATCAATTGGAATCACCTCAGATATCTCAGCGGAAACAATCATAGCAAGAAGAGCCTAGAATGATGGATTCCATGCCCTAAAAACAAACAACTATCAAACAAGAATTTTGTACCCAGATAAACTCTCCTTCTTGACTGGAGGTCAAATAAAAACCTTCCATAGCAAAGAAAAATTGATACAATATATCTCCACAAAACCAGCCCTACAAAACTTTCTTAAAGATGTCCTACACATAGAAAACCAACAAGATCACAATAAAGGCCAAGAAATCGCACCCAAACTGAGAATCCAAGAACCATAATGAGAACCCAGTTGACTCAGCACCCAAGAAGGTGGATAAAATGGCAGGTACTCCCAAATACCTCTCAATCCTAACTCTCAACATTAACGGACTTAACTCTCTAATTAAGCAGCGTAGACTATCTAGTTGGATTAAAAGCAAGATCCTTCTATCTGCTACCATAAGGAGTCACATCTTGCCCATAAAAACAAACACATTTTGAATATGAAAGGCTGCAACCAAATCTACCAAGCAAATGGCCCCCATAAACAGGCAAGAGTTGCAATCCTAATATCACATAAAATAGACTTCAAATTAAAATTCGTGAGAAGAGATAAAGAAGGTCACTACATACTAATTAAGGGATCTATCCTTCAAGAGGATATTACAATTCTAAATATCTATTCGCCAAGCAATGGAGCACACAAATTTATCCAAGAAACACTACTTTCCCTCAAATCCGACAGAGACCCAAAGACATTAATTGTTTGGGTATTTAACACACCAGTTTCCCCACTAGATACATCAACTCAGCAAAAACTCAACAGAGAAACCGCAGATCTAAACAACTGCATAGATCAACTAGATTTCACAGACAACTACCGAATATTTCACACAGCAGCATCAGAATACACGTTTTTCTCAGCAGCACATAGAACATTTTCCAAAATAGAACACATTTTAGTACACAAAGCAAACTTGTCCAAATTCATAAATATTGAAGTTATACCTTACATTCTCTCAGACCACAAGGAAATAAAATTAAAACTTAACACCAAAAGACACCAAAGAAAATCCTATAACACATGGAGGCTGAAAAACACACTGCAGAATCACAAGTGGGTCATGGAGGAGATTAGAAAGGAAATTCAAATGTTCATGACCACACAAATTACCAGCTCCTCTGGGACACAGGAAAAGCAGTACTCAGGGGCAAGTTTATAGCTCTGAGTTCCTACATCAACAAATTCGAGAGATCTGAAACCCACCATTTGATGAGACATCTGAGCCTCCTTGAAAAAAGCAGCAAGATAATCCCCCATCTACTAGACGGTAAGAAATAATTAAAATTAAATCAGCATTAAATGAATTAGAATGCAAAAAAACCATCAAAGGATCAACAAAACAAAGATTTGTTACTTCAAAAAATTAACAAAATTGACAGACTCTTAGCAAATCTTATCAGAAAAAGAATATAACAAACCCAAATAAATAACCTCAGAATCAACCAAGATTCAGAATATTATAAGGAAATATTTCTCAAAACTTTATGCTAATAAGTTTGAGAACTTAGCAGAAATCAACCTTTTCCTAGCAAATATTGACATGCTGAAACTAAACCAGGATTAGTTAAACCATTTAACAGGCCCATATCAAGCATTGAAATAGAAACCACAATAACAGACCTCCCATCTAAGTAAAGACCAGGACCAGATAGCTTTAGAGCAGAATTCTATAAGGCCTTCAAAACACAACTCACACCAATACTCCTCCAAATCTTCAATGAAATTGAAAGAAAAATTCACTACCAAACACATTCTATGAAGCCATCATAAGTCCCATCCCCAAACCAGGCAGGGACTCATCACAGAAAAAGAACTATTTACCCATTTCTTTGATGAACATTGATGCAAAACTTCTCAACAAAATTTTGGCCAATCGATTTCAACAATTCATCCAAAAAATCATACACCACGATCAAACAGGATTCATTTCAGTGAGGAAAAGCTGGCTCAATATACAAAAATCAATTAATATAATTCATCACATCAACAGGAGCAAGGGTAAGAACCACATAGTTATCTCAATAGATGCAGAAAAAGCATTTGACAAGATCCAACTCCCCTTTATGATGAAGGTTCTGGAAAAACTAGGAATCCATGGACCTTTCCTCAATATAATAAAGACTATATATGACAAACCTACAGCCATCATTAAACTTAATGGTGAAAAACTACAGCCATTTCCTCTTAACTCAGGAAAGAGACAAGAATGTCCACTCTCTCCACTTCTCTTCAATCTAGTATTAGCATGCCTAGCTACTGGAATAAGACAAGATGCAAATGTAAAGGAGATCCAAATATGAAAAGAAGAAGCAAAACTCTCCCTCTTGTCATGATCTTGTATTTAAAGAATCCCATAGACTCCATTCCCAAATTACTCAAGCTGATTCAAAACTTTGGCAAAGTAGCAGGGTATAAAATTAACCCTCAAAAAACAATGGCTTTTCTGTATACCAACAATGAGAAAAGTGTGGCTGAAATTAGGAAAGCATCTCCATTTGTAGTAACCCACAAAAAATAAAATACCTAGGAATTAACTTAATCAAAGAAGTGAAGGACCTCTATGATCAAAATTTTAAAAACCTGAAAAAGGAAATCAAAAGCGATCTTAGAAAGTGGCAAAAACTCCCATGCTCCTGGATTGGAAAGATCAACATCATGAAAATGGCAATACTTCCCAAGGCTATCTACAAATTCAATGAAATACCTATGAATATTCCAATCTCATGCTTCAAGGAAATAGAAGAGGGAATCCAATAATTCATAGGGAACAATAAAAGACCCCGAATAGCAAAAATGATCCTCAACAGAAAGAACAGTCCTGGATGAATATTAATACCAAATTTCAAACTCCAATACAAAGCAATAATAATCAAAAGAGCTTGGTACTGGCACAAGAACAGACCTCAGGACCAATGGAATAGAATTGAAAACCCAGAAATGAACCTACAGACCTATAGCCATCTAATATTCGATAAGGGATCTAACAAAATAGAATGGAAGAAAGAAAGCTTCTTCAGGAAATGGTGGTGACAAAATTGGTTAACTACTTGTAGAAAACTAAAACTAGACCCTTATATATCACCCTGCACCAGAATCAACTCCAAATGGATGAAAGACGTCGATGTCAAAGCAGACACTCTGAAAACATTACAGGATGGAATACGAAAAATCCCAGGTCTACTTGGCAAAGGCTGAAATTTTCTTAATAGAGACCCAGAAAAACAACAAATCAAAGAAAGGTTGGACAATTAGGATTGCATGAAATTGGAGAGCTTCTGCATGGCAAAGGCATAGCTAGCAAGATCAATAGAAAGACCACGGACTTGGAGAAAATCTTCATGAGCCATACAACTGACAAAGGTCTCATATCTAAAATAAATCCCCCAACAACAAATCTTAAAAGAAACAACTGCCCAATAAAAAAGTGGGCTAAAACCTTAAAGAGAAACTTCTCTGAAGAGAAAAGAAGGATGGCCAATAGACACATGAACAAATGCTGAACCTCTCTAGCCATAAAAGAAATGCTAATCAAACAACTTTGAGATACGACCTCACCCCAGTTAGAATGGCTATAATCAAGAACTCTGATAACAACAGGTTCTGGAGTGGATTTGGACAGAAGGGAACTTTATTGCAGTGTTGGTGGGAGTGTAAATTTGTTCAACCACTTTCAAAAGCAGTATGGAGGTTCCTCAAGACTCCACATAGAGCTCCCCTATGACCGAGGCAATCCCACTTTTGGGCATTTACCCAAATGTTCACAAACAAGACCACATTAAAGCTACCAGGACAACTATGTTTATTGCAGCATTATTTACCATAGCTAAGATATGGAACCAACCCAGATGCCCCTGGGTAGATGAATGGATCAAGAAAATGTAGTATAAGCCGGGCGCTGGTGGCTCACGCCTGTAATCCTAGCTACTCAGGAGGCTGAGATCTGAGGATCGCGGTTCAAAGCCAGCCCGGGCAGGAGAGACCGTGAGACTCCTATCTCCAATAAACCACCAGAAAACCGGAAGTGGCGCTGTAGCTCAAGTGGTAGAGCGCTCGCCTTGAGCTGAAGAGCTGAGGGACAGCGCTCAGGCCCAGAGTTCAAGCCCCACGACCGACAAAAAAAAAAAAAAAAAAAAAAAAAAAAGAAAATGTAGTATATATACACAATGGAATTCTATGCCTCCATCATAAAGAATGACAGTGCTCCATTTGTTAGGAAATGGAAAGACTTGGAAAAAATTATATTAAGTGAAATAAGCCAGGCCCAAAGAATCATAGGTCCCATGGTTTTCCTTATTTGCAATAACTAGTATATGTCTGAGTCAAGCAAAACAGGTCAGATAAGTTGATGTTAGGGAAATGAACCTTTAGATATGTATTTAAATGTTTTTATTTCATACGATTGTTTCCAGTACATTTATAAGATTATTTCTTTGTTGCTTTTTATGCCCCTCCCCCACAGTATAATCCCTGCTTTCACTGTATTTGACGTTGTTATAATTTATGGAGCATGGAAGGGAAAAAACAAATCGTTTAAATAGAGATTACAGGTGGACCCATTGCAACAATGAGACATAGAAGTCGTATGTCGAAAATGAACTTTACAACTTTGGTAGGGGGAGGTGGAGGGACAGGTATGGAGGCAGGGAGAGGATGGGATGGGAAGAGGAAACAAAGGAGGAAGCTACAATGCTTGATAAGAAATGTACTCATTATCTTGCCCATGTAATTTTAAACCCTCTGTACAGTATTTTCACAATTAAAAAAAAAAAAAGAATCGGCTGCTGTGGACTAAAAGTTTGGGATAATCCATCTAAATTGATGACTGCGCATGTTGCTACATGTCTGCCATCCCAACTACAGAGGACCAGGTCTGGTGGAGCATACATGTTACAGATAGGAGGACCTTGATCCAGCCCAGCCAGAGCATATATTGAGGCTCTGTTTCAGAAATGCCCAAGACAGAAAGGTGGCTCCTCAGAGCCAGGGAGTGGACACAAGTAGGGGGTCATGGTGCCCCCAGAGGGGTGTCTAACCCAGGGTAGGGGTTGTTTTGGGCCAGCCACTCACATGTACTGCTGTGAAATGTTGCTTGAGGCTGCTGCAGGTGGGGCGAGCAGCGATTGCAGTTGCATTGCAGACACATGGCCTCAGAGCCAGGGACCAGGTTGGGCTTTATGCAGCCCGGCAGGGTGCCATGGCCTGATGTCTGAAATCCCGAACCATGTGCAGGGAGGGCGCTGGGGCATGGGCAGCCATCTCATTTCGTTCTATATTCCAAAGTTGCCTTGAATCTCTTCCTCACCACTCAGCCATCTCTACCTTCCTCAACTGCTGGTAGTGGTGTAAACTAACAGCGGGAATCCCGGTGCTACCTGGCAGCATGGAATGTGAGTGTGGCCACCATTCTTATATCTCACTGGTCAGAAAGTACCATGAAATAATGGTGGAGTGGCCAGAATCCTGTGATGCAAGCAGCATGGGCGGAGTCAATAAGATAGCAGTCCTTTTCCTGGGTAACAATGTCCAATTCAGTTGGAGACAAGAGGGTGACCTGCTTTAGCCAGATGGCTGCACAGATTGTTGTGTATGTCTGTTTGTTCCCAGTCCCAGACGTTGAATTGCGCATATGGGCACAGTCTGTGAGCTGCTTTGGCTCAAGGCTGGCCTTGCACACTGGAGCCACAGGGAGTCTGGCTTTGTTGGCCCTGAAGTTGGACTTTCCTGACTAGGGTGACTTCGACCATGATCCTCCCATCACAGCTTTGTAAGTATCAAGGAAGACTGCTGAGAGCCACTGGTGAGTGCCTAATCATTGGTCTTATTGATGTTCTTGGACAGAATGGTGAGTTCCCTATTCTCGAGTTTAAGTTGTGGGAGCTGTAGCCCATAGTTTGAATCCTGGTTCTGCCACTTCCAAATGGAAGGAGATCCTAAGAAACTTAATCCTGTCCATATGATTACCAATGGAATATAATGTATGTCATGATTGAAAGAGCAGTTCCTGAATGATTCTAGGATAAAATTATATACAATTATGTTATAGGAAACTGATCGATGTGAGTTAATTCTTTATGAAGCATTTAAACAATCACATTCATAAAACGGAATCATAATGCAATACTTAAGAAATACTATTACAGGACTGGGATTGGAACCTATGGACCTGGTAACTCTGTTGCACTGTGTGGGAAGGGGAAACTGGCCTCCTTGAAGTCAAGAAATTCAAGTCTGTTCCTTAGGCCTGAAATAAATCCCCACCACTAGAAAACATCCTATTCATGTACAATTTACATATGATTTATATTTATATACATATGTTGACTCCATATTGCATTCAGTGCAGTTATTTTATTTTTTTGTTTTATTCATATATTGACCATTTATTTTGACTATTATGGCACATAAAAATTGATTACATTGTTTACATAAGATATAGGTCTGCATATGTATTCCACTTCATACCTGACACCCAGGACTTTCACAGAAAAGGAAAACATGTGTCACCATCAACTTCTTATTCCATAATTCATTTTTGGGGAGTGCTGGCATCTGAACTCACGCCTACAAGCCTACAAGGCCCAATTCATGAATGGGTGAGAGTTAGTACACCATCCTGGGGCAAACTGAGCTGACAGGCTGTTCCCAGGACCTGAGATCAAGCCACAGGTGTTAGCAAAATAAGAACAGATTGACATGCAGATGGCAGTACGCTAATAAATATGTACTTTTATAGTTTTTAGAGATGTCTATATATTATTCAGTTATATAGACTACATTCCTTCCAATTACTGGGTATTAATCATGCGTCCATGTAATTAATGTTATTGTTTTCATCCTTACACTATTAAAGAAATCAATCAGTGTCCTGAAATTATTGCGTTCCTTTAAGTAATAATATTTTTTTATGCTTCACAAATATTAAATAAAATCAATTAACCTCCTGAAATTATGCTGTCTAAATTTCTAGGAGCATCATTCATGATCAACTCATTGAACCTTGACATTGTTAACATTCCATTGTTCTTCCTATGGATGGGAACCATTTTCTTAGTATCTCCTGCCATTGATTGGTGTTAGGAGGGCGATTTGAAATCAGGGCCTATGTTGCCACGTGGGCCTATGGATTCCCAGATAGTCTGTCAGCCCTCAGCAACACAAGGTGAAGTACCTTTTGCAACAGTGTCATTCAGACCCATGAGGGTCACCGTGCAAAGGAAGAAAATATAAAAAGGCCCCATTTTTTATGTGCATTGTTTTCTCTGCAAGACCTGGGGGACTAGGATCCCAGAAGCAGCTGTAGGTCTAGTGGCTGCACCCCAGACTAGGATGATCGAAGCTGAGGCACAGTTGCCACAAGCTGACATCAAGCCCGTACTGAGAAAAGTAAAATAAAAAATTTAGCTCCCTCCCTTGCAATTCATGATGTATATTCTTCCAGACTTTGGATTTGAACTCAGGATCTGGGTAAATCAGCAGCAATGTGGATGAAGGGGAAGATCACTGTACTTGAAGATAAGAAAGTCAGGCCTGTTTACTAGTCCTGAATTCAAGCCCCAGCCCTGGAAACATACTATTTATATACATTGTAAAGATAGGATTTATACTTACTTATAGGTGTTCAGTCCATACATGTGTGTGGTTGTTCCTTGAATTTTTTGTTTTATTCATTTATATACCATTGATTGTACTATGATGATACCCATTCCGTTTATTACATTGATGACATCCTATCACAGAGCATCTAGATTTGTATAAATGTTCTCCATCTTGTCAGTGTTCTCAGGATCAAAAGGATATTCAAAGAAAAGGAAGACGATTTCACACTTGGCTTCTTACTCCACAACCCACTTGTTGGTAATGCTGGGATTTTAACTCAGGTCCTAGTAGGACCAATTGGCCAATAAGTCAAGGTGAACACACCAAACTGTGAGCAACTAAGGATGTAGGCCATTCACAGGATCTGACATTGATCCCCAGGGTCATCCAGTATAGTCATAAATTCATAATTTAAACATACAATCTATATTGATATACATGTGTAAACAGCATCTTGTATTTATTGAACTTCTCTTTATTTTGTCTCTATTTCATGGAGGTATTGTGTATTTTACTAAATATGGTGACAGGTATAACTTTGCTGACATGGATGACAACCTGTTCCTATGGTTATAGGGTTGCCTATGATTCCTCTTCTTGGTTGAGATTCAGGTCTTTCACAGGAGAGTAAAACATGTGTAACAACTGGCTTCTGACCCAGAATTTGCACAGCACAGAAAACAAGTGCAACGACTGGCTTCTCACACCAGGGTGAATTTTTGGCAGTGCTGGGTTTTGAATTCGGGGCCTAGGAGGCCCAACTGCCAAATCAGTCCATGTGATCACACCAGACTTTGAGCCACTAAGGAGATGGGCTCTTCCCAGGAACTGAGATCCAGCCACAGGGAGGCCAAAATAGTGCTCAATGCATCATTGAAACATAGGATATATATTCACATTCGTGTGTGGACTGCATCGTTCATTGAGTGTACTTATTGTGTTTATTTTGTATGCTATTCATGGATGTATTGTGTATTTTCTGATGTATATGATGACAGGTATAACTGGGCTGACATGGATAACAATTTATTCCCATAACCAGAGGGTGGTCCATGCATTCTCCATCCTAGCTGAGACCAAAGACTTGCACAAGAAAGGAAAACAGAAGCAACAATTTGCTTCTGACATCAAGATGAATCCTTTGGCATGGCTGGGATCTGAACTCGGGGCCTAGCAGGCCCAATTGGTGAATGAGTCCACATGAGCACACCAGCCTGTGAGCGACGAAGGAGCTATGCATTCTCAGTACCTGAGTTTGAGCCCCCCTGGGGGAAGTGTGCGGAGCACAATAGTCATCCATTCATAAGCTGAAGGTAGAATGCAAATAAGTACATATTTGTATAGAGTAGGATTGATGGTGACCTGTGATGGAATCCAATCTGTGAGTACCTATATTCGGATCTTTCCTGATGCATCCATTTCATGTCTGTGATGATTATTGTCATGCTTCACTAACTCTTCTCTACAAATAATCTATACCCAATGAGGCTTGCATATTATTTCCTACTCACATCACGCATGAACTACTCATTCAAGAATGAGATCAATCGCATGCCATGACACTTCCTAGGTCTAGAAACAAGTATCTCAGGATCACCGGCCATTTCCTCCTCCTAGGCAGACTGAATTCAAGCCTTAGTCCTGGAAAACATACTCCTTATATACATTTTAACGATAGGAATTATATTTCCATTCAGATGTTCAGCCCATATTGTGTTTGGTGCATTTATTCATTTTATTTCTTGTTTTATTCATTTATTCACCATTTATTTTAGTTAATTTGATGACACCTATACCATTTATTACATTGTTTACATCCTATCACATAGAATCTAGATTTTAGATGTGTTCTGAACCATGCCTGGCAGTGATGGAGAACTCAGTGTCTAGCAGGCCCAATTCATGAATGGGTGAAATTGAGCATGGGAGCCTCTAGCCAATGAAGCTCTCAAGTGGTTCCCAGGCGCTGAGATCGACCCTCACTTTTGGCCAAAACAGCGATATATGGATAGGCAGACAGTGGTATACAAATAAATATATATTGTTAAAGAGAGCCAGAGCCGTCTATCTATGATTGAATGACACCTACTACGTTCCTACCAACTCTTAGGTATTTATTATACCACCATTGAAAGAATATTATTCTTTTCATGCTTAATGAACTATACGTTAAGATCAATCAGCATTCTAGGATAATTGCATCCAATTTTAGACTAGACGGTTGCATGAACAACTACTCATTCAATTGGTATTCCCATGCATAGGAATGAGTCTCTTGTGTTCTCCTGCCATTGATGTCAGGACTGGGATTTGAACCCAGGGCTTATGTTGACAGATTGGCCTATGGCTTCACTGATAGCCCACCAGCCATCAGCAATTGCAGGTCAGGTCCACTTTGTAGCCATGTCATTCAGATCCAGGATGGTCACCATTCTAAAAAAAAAATCATAAAGTGCCAGCCCTCTGCAGCTCACCACTTTTTGTGTTTTCCAGCTTCTTTTTTCTTCCTGCAAGCCCTTTGGGCCTAGGATCTCAGGATCAGCTATGGGTCTGGAGACTGCAACCCAGCCTAGGGAGATCCAAGCTGAGGAAATGTTTCCAGGACCTGAGTTCAAGCACCATGGATGGACAAAAAAATAAAAATATTAATTATTTAACTATATATAAAATAAAGCTCCCTGGTTTGCAATTTCTGCCAGTTTTCTTTCGTAGCCTGGGATTTGAACTCAGGGTGTTGGCAAATTTGTAGCAATGTGAGGGAACAGTTGCCACTACTTGAGTTCAAACCCCGTGCCAACCAAAAATGAAAAACTAAGTCACTGACCTTGGCAGGGGGAGGTAGTTGTGGAGATAGGAGGGAAGGGATGGTAGGGGGAAAACAAAGGAGGAGTAAATAATGCTCAATAGGAAATGTACTCATTACCTTGCTCCTGTAACTGTAATCCCTCTGTAAAACACTTTTGCAATAAAAAAGTACAAAAAAAGAGAAACAATGTCGTTCTCAGAGAAGCAATTTAGAAGTAAGGAAGGATGTCTGAATAGCTGTACAAATTCCACACTGCTTTTTTTTAATGTTCAGTATGGAACTGAGTAAACATAAATGCTTCCATTAAAAAAAAAGAAGTCACTGTCTTGGAACTGGGGCCAGTATTTCTGCCATTGCTAGGATTTGAGATCACGGACCAGGTCACTCTTTTACACCATGGTTGAAGGCGAAGTTCACTGTCCTTGAGGAAAAGAAATTCAGGCTAGAGTTCCCAGGGCCTGAATGAAGGCTCTGCAATGCAAAAGACGTTTCTATCCATGTTTAATATATGATATACACTTATATATGTATGTTAATTTCATATTATGATTTTTATTATTGATTTTGTTTTTTATTTATCTTGTATTCATTTATTGATTGATTATTGTATTTAGTATTATTATACACATAATATTTATTACAATTAGCACATCTATAATAAAATTATATACAATAATTTAGGATATTTACTCATTTTTATTAATATTTTATTAAGTGTTGAAACATAATACATAATTAAATGGAAGCATTTGTCACAGTATTCACATGTTTAGAGTCTCTCCCAAGTATGAGCTTTGTACAATCTTTGAATATCTTCCTATTGGGATTTCTTTAAATGATTTATAGTCAGAAATCTTTTCCTGGGGATAGGCAAGTGAGGGATAAAATTGTAAGAGTGGGACTAGAAATGTGGCTTAGTAGTAAAGAGCTCGCCTAGCATGCAGGAATGCCAGGGTTTAATCCTCAGTGCCACATACTCAGAAAAAACAGAAGCTGTGGAGTGGCCTAAGTGGCTAACCTTGAGGAAAAGGAGCTCAGAGACAGTACCCACGCCCTAAGATCAATCCCAAGACTGCCAAAAACAATAGACGAGATGTCAGTGGCTCACACATGGAACTCTAGCTTCTCAGGAGCCTGAGAGCTGAAGATCACAGTTCAAAAACAGCCTAATCAAGGAAAGCCTGTTAGACGCTTATCGCCAGTGAACCATGAAAAGACCCCATGTGGCACTGTGGCTCAAGTGGTAGAGTGTTCGCCTTGACCTGAGGGGCTAAGGGACAGTGCCCAGGATTGAGTTCAAGACACATTATTGGGGAAAAAAGTGAAGGTTAATCCAGGTACTTTTCTTATTTGCTAATTATGAGATCATTCCTTGGAAAATGAACACTGATGTATACCAGAATTGGAGTCAGAGCTTAAGGTTCAAGTGTAACACATCCATATGCCCAGCCTCTCAGACTGTAGCATTGTAATCTTGTGTCCTACAGGGTTCTGAAAGGTCAATGTTGAAAGGCTTAATATGCTCCCCAAGCCCTTTGTGATAAGTAGTTGACTTGTATTGTCAAGGTCATTACAGTTCTGAACAGCAGAACACCAGTAGTTCAAGCCCATCATCCTAGCTCAGGAGGCTGAGGTCTGAGGATCACAGGGTGAAGCCAGCCAGGCAGAAAAGTCTATGACACTCTGACTTCCACTTCTGAAATATCAGATATTCAAGAGCTTCCTGTGTTTCCTTTGGTGATGAGAAGTACTTGCAAACTAAATGTTCTTGGAGTTTTGAGCTATAGAAGCAAGAAATAAATATTATTGACCAATCTTGAGTTCAGATGAAGTTCTCAGGATCCAAGCCCTCGCCCTGTTAGCAGGAAGAACTCCAGTGTAACACTGATTTGAAGGACAGAAAACAGTTTCAAATGCCAGGCTAGGTGCAGAAACCAGGCCTACAGGATTAGGAGGCAGAATGTACACATTCAACAGGTAAGTGATCGGCAAAACCACTTCATTTATTCCAGGCACTGCCAGCAATGGGAAGAAACCTGAAACATTTGTTAGAGTTACACCAGGGTCAGGCTTTTGTCAGCCTCGTCAAACAATGACTAATTAACCTTCCTCCCATAGGTGAAGGGAGTTAACAATGGAGAGCCAATTTAGTCGGGGAGAAGGGAGGAACAGAGTAGAAAAACCCTGCTCTCTGGTCTTAGGGAGTGGGCTTTTGACTATCTGTCAGATGTGAAGGCCCTTCTTCTACCTCTGCCAGTCCTTTCTCCTTCCTTCATTCTCTACATGATTAATGCAAATCCCCAGACCCACTAGAGTCAGGGTTGTTTCTCTTCTTTCTCCAAGCACCGGAGTTAGAACCTGGCTCTGCCCAATTGTCTCTGGGGCCCTAGGCTACCTGAGAAGTGGGAAAGAGACAGTCTTCCTGCTCTGTGCTTGTGTGAAGGCGATGCTGGTGTCCTGGCACACTGCATAAGGCCTAATGACTGGGAAATGTTCCCTTCTTTCCTCCTGAAATCCAAGACCAGATTCATCTATCATCTTTCTTTCTTTCTTTCTTTCTTTCTTTCTTTCTTTCTTTCTTTCTTTCTTTCTTTCTTTCTTTCTTTCTTTCTTTCTTTCTTTCTTTCTTTCTTTCTTTCTTCCTTCCTTCCTTCCTTCCTTCCTTCCTTCCTTCCTTCCTCCTTCCTTCCTTCCTTCCTTCCTTTCAGGTGGTTCCCAGGTGCTGAGATTGAGCCTCAGGTTTGGCCAAAACAGTGATACATGGATAGGCAGACGGTGATATACAAATAAATATATATTGGTAAAAAGTGCCAGAGACGACTATGTATTATCGAATGACATCTACTACTTTCCTACCAACTCTTTGGTATTTATTATACTTCCATTGAAGGAATATTATTCTTTTCATGCTTAATAAACTATTAGTGAAGATCAATCAGCATCCTAGGATTCTTGCTTCCAATTTTAGACTAAACCAATGCAGGAACAACTCTTTCAATCAGTATTCCTATGCATGGGAACGAGTCTCTTGGGATCTCTGACACTGGTAGGTGTCAGGACAGGGATTTGAACCTGGGGCCTATGTTGACAGGTGGGCCAATGGCTTCCCTGATAGCCTACCAGCCTTCAGCAATGGCAGGTCAGGTGCACTTTGCAGCTGTGTCATTCAGAACCAGTAGGGTCACACTGCAAAGAAAAAAATTATACCCCCCCCAACCCTCTGCAGCTCACTACTTTTGGTGCTGTTCCACTTTTTTTTAATCTTCCTGCAAGCCCTCTTGGCTTGGGATCCCAGTATTAGCTGTAGGTCAAGAGGCTGCAGCCCAGCCTAGGCATATAAAAACTTAGGCAGTGTTGCCATGATCTGAGTTCAAGACCCATGGTTGGCAAAAAAAGAACAAACAAACAAATAAATAAATAAATTATTCATTTATTTATTTAACTAAATTAAAAAAATGGAATTTCTGCTAGTTGTATTTCCTATCCTGGGATTTGAACTCAGGGTCTTGGTAAATCTATACCAATGTGAGGGAAAGTGCAGAGTCGCCACTACTTTAGTTCAAACCCCGTGCCAAGCCAAAATTAAAAAATTAAGTCACTGATCTTGGCAGGGGGAGTTAGTTGTGGAGATGGGAGGGAAGGGATGGTAGGGGGAAAACAAAGGAAGAGGCAACAATGCTCAATAGGAAATGTACTCCTTACTTTGCTCATATAACTGTAACCTCCTGTACATCATTTTTAGAATAAACATCATACAAAAAATAAACAATGTAATGCTCAGAGAAGCACTTTGGGGGTAAGGGAAAGATGTCTGAATAGGTGTACAAAATTTTACACTGCTTTTTTTTTAATGTTCAGTATGGAACTGAATAAACATAACTGTTTTCATCACAAAAAATTGTCACTGTCTTGGAAATGGGGCCAGTATTTCTGCCATTGCTGGGATTTGATCTCACATTCCAGGTAACTCTTTTGCACCATGGGTAAAGGCAAATTCAGGCTAGAGTTCGCAAGGCCTGCAGTAAGGCCCTGCAATGGAAAAATATTTATGATATATACTTACATAGGTATGTTTATGACATATTATGATTATTGTCACTGTTTTTTATTTCTTTTATTTTTATTTTATTCATTTATTCATTGTTTAATGTATTTAGTGTTATTACATACATAATATTTATTACATTTTGTACATCTACTATAAAATTATACACAATAATTTAGGATATTGACTCATTTTTCATTAATACTTTATTAAGTGTTGAAACATGATACATAATTAAATGGAGGCATTTGTCACAGTCATCACATGTTTAGAGTCTGTCCCAAGTATGAGCTTTGTCTTATTCATCTTTGGACAACTTCCTACAGGGATTTGTTTAGATGATTTATACTCAGAGGCTTTTTCTTGAGGATAGGCAAGTTGAGGGGTAAAATAGTAAGAGTGAAGCTGGGAATGTGGCTTATAGGTAGAGAGCTTGCTCAGCATGCATGAATGTCACGGTTTAAATCCTCAGTGCCACATACTCAGAAAAACCCAGAAGCTGTGGAATGGCTCAAGTGGTAGAGTGCTAGCCTTGAGAAAAAGAAGCTCAGAGACAATACCCTGGACCTACGTTCAAGCCCCAGAACTGGCAAAAATATCAGGCCAGATGCTGGTGGTTCACACCTACAACACTAGCTAATCAGGAGGCTGAGACCTCAAGACCACAGTTCAAAGACAGCCTAGGCAAGGAAAGCCTGTTAGACTCTTACCTCCAATGAACCACCAAAAGACCCCACATAGAGCTGTGACTCAAGTGGTAGAGTGTTCACCTTGAGCTGAAGGGCTTAGGGATAGTGCCCAGGCTTGAGTTCGAGACACATACCTGGAAAAAAAGTGAGGGTTAATCAAAGTACTTTTCCTATTTGTTAATTGTGAGAACATTTTCTGGAAAATGAATGCTGCTGTACACCAGAATTGGAGTCAGAGCTCAATATTCAAGTATAGCAGATCCATATGCTCAGGCTCTCTGTCTCTAGCATTATAACCTTGTGTGCTACAGGGTTCTGAAAGGTCCAATGTTGAAAGGGTTCATATGCTTCCCAAGCCCTTTATGATGAACAGTTGACTTGTATTTTCAATGTCATTACAGTTCTGAAGTTAGCAGAGCTACAGAAGCTCATGCGTGTCACCCTTGCTGAGGTCTGAGGATCACAGGGTGAAGACAGCCATGGCAGGAATGTCTATGAGGCTCTGACTTCCACTTCACCACACACAAAGCAGAAAGGGACTCATGTGGCAGAGAGCTAGCCTTGAGACAAAGGAGCCCAGGGACAGAGCATAGATCGACAATTAAGATCCAAAGACCTGCAAAATATTTAAAGCAAGGACAGAAAAAGAAGGAAAAAGACAGTAACTCCCTTTGGGTTTGATCAATCTATTTCTATCTTGGAAGCTCCTGAGGAGCTAGTAGGACAAACACCAAAGAAGTACATGGACTAGGAGAGCAGGTCAAGTTCAAGGTTCAAGTGTAGCAGATCGATCTGCCCAGCCACTCAGGTGAAGATTGTAATCATCTTGTGTCCACCAGTGGGCTTCCAAAAGGTCACATGTTCAAGAATTCCTAGGTTTCCCTTGGTGATGAGAAGTTACTTGCACTCTAAATGTTCTTAGCGTTCTCAAGCTATAGAAGCAGGAAAGAAACATCATTCACCCATCCTGGGTATAAATGAAGTTCTCAGGATCCAAGACCTAGCCCTGTTAGCAGGAAGAACTCCAATGTAACTCTGTATTTGATGGATAGGAAACAGTTTCAAAAAAACAGGCTGGGTGCAGAGATCTAGGCCTGCAGGATTAGGAGGTAGAATGTACACACTCAACAGGGAAGTGAGCTGCAAAACTACTTCATTCATACCAGGCACAGCCAGCAATGGGGGGAAATCAGAAATATTTGTTAGAGTCACACCAGGGTCAGGCTTTTCTCAGCCTCTTCAAACAATGACTAATTATCCTTCGTCCCACAGGTGAAGGGAGCTTCACACTATGTTTAGGTTACCAATAGAGAGCCAGTTTAGTGGGGGAGTCGGGAGGAACAGAGTAGAAAAATCCTGCTTTTTGGTCTTAGGGAGTGGGTTCTTGACTCTCCATCTGTCAGATTTGAAGGCCCTTCTTCTACCTCTGCCAGTCCATTCTCCTTCCTTCATTCTCCACATCATTAATGTAAATCCCCAGTCCAAGGAGAGGCAGGGTCCTTTCTCTTCTGCCTCCAAGCACCTGAGTTAGAACCTGGCTCTGCCCTCTTGACTCTGGGGCTCTCCACTGCCTGAGAAGTGGGAGAGAGACAGTCATCCTGCTCTGTGGTTATGTGAATGCAATGCTGGTGTCCTGGCACACTGCAGAAAGCCTCATGGTGGGGAAGTGTTCCCTTCTTTCCTACTGACATCCAAGACCAGATTCACCTATCATCTATCCATCTATCCATCTATCTATCCATCTATCTATCTATCTATCTATCTATCTATCTATCTATCTATCTATCTATCTATCTATCTATCTATCTATCTCTGTCTGTCTGTCTGTCTGTCTGTCTGTCTGTCTGTCTGTCTGTCTGTCTGTCTGTCTGTCTGTCTGTCTGTCTGTCTATCTACCTACCTACCTACGTAGTATCTCTTTGGCAGTTCTTGGGCTGAACTCAAGGCCTGAGCACTGTCTCTAGCACTCTGCTACTTGAGTCACAGCACCAATTCTGGCTTTTTCTGTGTATGTGCCAGTTTGCTAGGCAAACACTCTCTCACTAATCCACATTCCCAGTCCCCTCATCTTTTTCTTAATGGTAGTTTTTACATAAGTATGCTACATTTTTCATCCCCAAGTTAATTTTTCTGAATACCTGTTATAACTATGAACCCTGATCTTCTCTTCCCCTGCCTGATTTGTGACTGTTCCTGTGTTGGCCTCATAATAAAATGTAAATAAAGGCGGCTGAGAGCTTAAGTGTGCATCATATAAGGATGCAGGCATGGAGCCCTGGAAGAGAAATGTGATGGGTCTGAAATGCGCAATGAGCATATCTGAAAAATAAATCAGTAAGTAAAAGCAGAAGCATTGCATGTGGTCTGTTTGCAATCAGGGAAGTAATAAACACACATAAGATGGCAGAAGGACACTGATATATAACTTGGCCTTTTCTTTTTGAACTTTTTGTGGGCATCCCAGGGCTTAAACACGGGGCCCAATGCATTCCTGAGCTGTTTTGCTCAAGGCTGAGGTTCTACCACTGCCACAGCTCCATGTCCAGCCATCTGGTGTATAATTGGACATAAGCACCTCCCAGGGTTTCCTGCGTGCTCTGGACAATGTCTCCTGCTTGGGTTTCTCTCTCAAAGCTGGAGCTCTACCCTCTGGGACACTGCTCCACTTCTGGTTTTCTGGTGGCTTATTGAGGATAAGAGGTTCACAGACTTTCCTGCTCAGGCTGGCTTTGAATGGTGATCTCCTGAGGAGGATTTAAGCAGCTTTCCTTAGGGATTCACTGAGATGCTGCTCCACAAAACCTTTAGTCTAAATCTCAAGAGGATCTAGAGAAAAACAAAAACAGTAAGATGATTCTAGTGTGTTCTAGATACTTAAGGGTGTAGACAAAAAACGTTCATAATTATTAGGCCATTTTATAGACAAAAGGAGCAATGCAGACAGTGTGAAAATCGCTCAAGGTTTCAGTCCTCTCCTCCTGAATCAGTAAATTCACTGCAGCTCAATGCTAAGTGACAGAACTGGCATGTCCTGTGAACATTTGCTCCAAAATCCTGGGACACTCATTTCTCATTTTTGGCTTCAAACCTGTGGCCAGAGGGGAAGATGAGGAGAGAAAATCATTCTCAAAGAAAGCAGTTATAAAGAACATTGGGTAGTTTACTTACAAATTCAAACCATTGGAATGACCCTAATAAGAAGTCAGATGTCCAGAGTAATAAATGAAGAAGAAAAGAAAGGCAGGTGTCAGTGCCTGCTTACTGTAACTCCAGCTCCTAAGAAGGCTAAGACGTAGAGAACTTTACTTTGAATCCAGCCAGTGTAGGAAAGTTGACACTATTATATCTATGAGATCAGAGAATAAATCAGAAATGGCGCTGTGATTGAATTTTAATGTGCAACCTCTTAGCAAAAGGAGTTCAGGGAAAATGGCTATGGTTCATGTCCAACCCCAGAATATGCCCCCCCCACCAAAAAAAAGATCGTGTAGCTCCATCTATTTGTATATGGATGGATGTATCCCTATAGGTGAATCTCCAGAGTAGCTATGATGAATGGCACTGAACAAGGAAATTTGTTTTCAATACAATGATTTCATAGCACAGAGAGGGCTTTCAAGACATTGCATGTTCCGGGGCTCCTCTCCCTGTTCCCAGTGTAGCCTGAGGGTTTCTCTGCATCCCAGACCTGTTGGAAGAAGTCTCTCATTGTCTGGACAGGCAGACAAAAGGCCTCACTCCTGTATAGCTGTGTAACAAACAACTCCATCTGGGCCAATTAGTGAGGATGAGTGTGGGTAGGCTCTGAAGGTCAGAGAAAAAGGCCTCTTTGAACCCAAGCTATCTCTCTCAACAGTGCTCTGTTTTGACAGAATGCCTTCATTTATGCCACCACCGTTGGCAGGCCAACTTTTCTGCACTTATCTTGCCTTTGAGAGACTATATTCCGGTGTTCAAATACAGTGTTCAGTATAATTCAGGAGTCCTTCTGGCAGACAACTAGGGCACTGAACCTAATAAAATTTTTAATTGCAGGCGATGATGGGCCTATGTTGCCTCTCCTATGTTTATGGGACCTTGGGAAATCCAAGCACATGTCGGATATCACAAAGCTTCCTAGAGCTGGTGAAGCTCATCAGGTTTTGAAACATATGACCTCTCCTAGTTGGGCCCTGGGTGGCTAGATTTTGGGGTTGAACACAGGGCCTGGGTGCTGAACATGAGCTCAGTGCAGAAGCCCAGTGCTCTACTATTTGATGTCATAGCTTCACTTCTGGTTTGTGTGTGTGTGTGTGTGTGTGTGTGTGTGTGTGTGTGTGTGTGTGTGTGTGTGTGTCCATGTGCACGCGTGCATACACCAGTCCTGGCGATTGAACTTAGGACCTAAGCAGTGTACCTAGTTTCTCTTGTACAAGGATATCTCTCTCCCACTTGAACCACAGAGACACTTCAGGCTTTTTTCTAGTGATGTGGTCCTGAGAAATCATGCCCAGGGTTTCATATATGCAAAGCACTCTACCCCTAAGGCCCATTCTCAGCCCTCTACTTCAGATTTGGTAGTTTGTTTCTGCTTTTTCTTGTTGTTGTTTTTGTCTGTTGTAGCATTTAAAGTCTGGACCTGAGTGCTGTCCCTGAGCTCTTCAGCTCTAGTCTTGTGCTCTACCACTTTAGCCACAGCACCACTTCAGGTTTCCCTGAGGTTCATTGGAGTTCAGTGTCACAAGGACTTTCCTGCCCAGACTAGCTTTGAATCATGATCTTCAGATCTCATCCTCCTGAGTAGCTAGGATTACAGGCATGAGCCACAAGCACCAAACTTCCACTTCAGGTTTCTTAGTGGTCAATTGGAGATAATAGTCTCATGGGACCTTTTGTGTCTGAGATAGTTTGGAACCGAGATCCTCACATCTCATCTTCCTGAGATGGCAGGATGACAGACCTTAGCTATAGACACCTAGGCTGTGGCACTCTGCTGCAAGGGGGTCCTTGTATCCACGAGGTGGAGGGCTATCCATGAGCCCAGAGGTAAAGGTCAGTGCCTAGGCCCCAAGTTCAAGGTTCATGACTGAGAAAACCAGAACAAAACAATTGTCGGCATGAGACAACTCACTAGACTTCAATAATACATAATTTTGTCCATGCCATGGGGACACATCTGAGCCACAATGTTCTTTTTTAATCAAACTTCTTTTTTTCTTTATTATGAAAATACCCTACAGAGGGGTTACAATTACATCGGCAAAGTATTGAACACATTTTTTAGTAAACATTGTTGCCTCCTTCTTTGTTTCCCCTTCCTATCCCTTCCCCCTCACTCCCCCCCCCCCAACCAAAGTTGTAAAGTTCGTTTTTAGATGTAATGAATTGTACATCTCATTGTGGCAATGTGTCCACATGTTTCCCTATTTAAACGATTTGCTTTTTCCCTTACCCTCCACAAATTATACAAACATCAAATACAGTGAAAATAGGGGTTATACTGTGGGGGAGAGACCTACAAAGCAACAAATAAATCATCTTACAAATATGTTAGAAACAACCGCATGAAAGAAAAAATATTTGAATCCTTATGGTGTTGTTCATTTCGCCTAAGAGCAACATATATAACATTTTCTGCTTGTCTCAGGCATATACTAGTTATTGCAAAGAAGTAAAAGCATGGGACCTATGTTTCTTTGAGCCTGTCTTACTTCACTTAATATAATTTTTTCCAAGTCTTTCCATTTCCTAACAAATATGGCAATGTTATTTTTTTTTCTTTTGGAGGCATAGATTTCCGTATATATATATATATATATATATATATATATATATATATATATATATATATATATATATATATATATATATGTCACATTTTTTGTCTGCAAAATCATCTCAGTTGTGGAGCTCTTACAAGGACCAGATGAATGAATGCACCCTGTGAAGGACACAGCACGTGAAACTCTTCGCATGACTCAGCACACAGCACCCAATGCAGGATTCAGCACAGTGCACCCTGTAAAGGACTCAGCAAACTGCACCCTGTAAAGGACTCAGCACAGATCACCTTATGAAGGGCTCAGCACATAGCTCTATTCCACAAATTGTCATTAGAATTAGGGTGGTTTCATCTGTATCAATCTTCTTTGAGGAACATTTCAAAAACCACAAAAGATCACATCTAATGGTTTAGAGGGGTGTATTTTTTAGGGGGGTTACCCATGGGGCTTGAACTCAAAGCATGTGGATACTGTTCTAATACCATTTGCTCAGGGCTAGAGCTCTGCCACTAGGAGCCACATTTTAAAGAGTCTCACAGACTTCCTGCCAGGGCTGGGTTTTAAAGCCCCTAAACAGCTAGGATGATGGGGTTAAGCCAGCCATCAGTGTCTGGTTCCCTGCAGCTGGGTTGCAGTGGTTTACATATGGCTAAGTCAGGTTAGGTGGCAGCTGTCAGCGCCAGACTCCTAGCTTGCTCTGTGATGATGTATTTGAAGTTCTGTCCTTATATCATTGCAGGTAGAATGTTCTACCTTGTTTTTGGCGGCAGTCCTGGGGCTTGAGTAAAGGCTTAGAAAATGTTCCTAAATATTGGTGCTCCAGGCTCACATTCAATTGATTGAAAAACAGCAGAACTTCTGGATTTTCTGTCTAAGTGGCACTGAGAAATCCAACCCAGGGCTTCTTGCTTGCTAGGCAAGCACTCACCCAACGAGCCCCAGGAGTGAACGAGGTATAAATAGATAGAGCTTCCTGTATATAAGTATTATATACACAAAAAGAGAGATGTCTGTATATTATTGAATTATAGATAATATTACTACCAAATATTAGGTTTTAAATTATGTCTCCATTTAATGATGTTCCCAGTTGAACAATTAATAAAGCATTAATTAATAATTACTGAATATCCTGTTATTATTTATCATATATGTACATACATCCATACATATAATTACATATTTTATAAATGAGACAAATTAAATTATGCAGCGTGTGTTACAACCAATTATTAGGTATTTAATTATGTCTTCATGTAATTTTTATTCTCTTAATGCTCAAAAATATTAATTAAACTCAATGCAAGTCCTATAATTATTGCATCTAATTTTATGCCAGAATGATTCACTACTAATTCAATCTTTCTTCCACCTATGTCATTTCTTTCCTTTATGACATCCTATTTCATAGCATGTAGATTTGCATATAATTTATACATCCTACCTGTCACCGAGCACTTTCAAAGAAGAGGAAAACGTGTCACACTCGGCTTCTCACTCCATGATTACATTTTTGGCAGTGCTTGGATCTAAACTCAGGGCCTAGAAGGCTCAGTTCATGAATGGATGACTGCCAACACAGCAGCCTCTAGCCAATTCAGCTGCCAGGCAGTTCCCAGGCCCTGAGATCGAGCCCTGTATGTTGACTCCATATTGCACTTAGTGTAGTTATTCATTTTATTTTTGTTTTATTCATTTACTTACCATTTATTTTATTGACTGTTATTAAACATGAAACATTTACTACATTTATTACATAGGATATGGATTTGCCTATGTATGAAACTTCACACCTGACACCCAGGAATTTCACAGAAAAGGAAAACATGTGTAACCATAGGCTTCTTACTCCACCATTCAATTTTTGTGAGTGCTGGCATCTGAACTCATAGCCTACAAGGCCCAATTCATGAATGGGTGAATGTCAGCACACCAGCCTGGGGCATATAGAGCTTACAAGAAGTTGCCAGCACTTGAGATCAAGCCCCAGGGTTTGACAAAATAAGAACAGATTGACATGCAGATGGTAGTACACAAATAAATATAGATCTTTAAAGAGTGCCAGATATGTCTATACATTCTTCAGTTATATATACTACATTCCTAACAATTGTTGGGTATTTATTATGCCTCCATGTAATTAATATTTTCATATTCATCCTTAATGAAATATTAATTAAATCAACTACTCTCCTGAAACTATTGCATCCATGTAATTAATATTTTCATATTCATCCTTAATGAAATATTAATTAAATCAACTACTCTCCTGAAACTATTGCATCCATGTAATTAATAGCATTCTTTTAATGTGTCAAAATATATCCATTAAAATCCATTGGCCTACTAAACTCACTCTGTTTAATTTTATAGTAGTATCATTCAGGAACAACTAATTCAACCTTGACATTCATAACCTTCAATCAGTATTCCTATGTATAGGAACCAGATTATTAGGATCTCCCTGCATTGGTAGGGGTCAGAACCGGGCTTCGAACACAGGGCCTATGTGGCTGTGTTGGCCTATGGCTTCCTTGGTAGCCTGCCATCCTACAGCAATGCCAGGTTAGTAACACTTTTCAGCCATGTCATTCAGACCCAGTATGGTTACCTTGCAAAGAAAACAAGTGTAAAACCTGCAGCCATCGCCAAGTTGCTGATTTTTTGTTGTTGTTTAGTTTTTTTTTGTAAAAATAACGTACAGTCGGGTTAGAATTATATGGGCAAGATAATGAGTACATTTCTCATTAAACATTGTTGCCTCGTCTTATGTTTGCCTTTCCCATCCCTTTCCATATACTCCCTGCCCCCCCACCAATGTTGAAAAGTTCTTTTTTCGACATAATGACTTGTACATCTCATTGTTGCATTAGTTCCAGCTGTATCCCTATTTAAACGATTTGTTTTTTCCCTTCTCCTCCACAAATTATACCACCATCAAATACAGTGAAAGCACGGGTTATACCGTGGGGAAGGGACATACAAAGCAACATAGAAGTCATCTTATAAATATGTTAGAAACAATTGAATGAAATAAAAAAAAAAACTTTTGAAGAGTTACCTTGGGGTTCATTTCTCTAACATCAACTTATCTGACCTTTTCTGCTTGACTCAGACATATACTAGTTATTGCAAATAAGGGAAATCTTATCTGTGTCATTTTATTTATTTTTATTCTTGTCAGTCTTTGGGGCTCAGGAACCCAGGTTCGGCTGTGAGTCCAGTGGCTTCAACCCAGCCTGCAGTGATCAAATCTGAGGCAGAGTTGCCATGATCTGAGTACAACCCCTGTGCTTGACAAAATAAAAATAAATAAATACATACATACATACATACATTAAAAATATTTAAAAAATTATGAGGCTCTGTGGTTTGGAATTGACGCCATTTTTTTCTGCCAGGCCTGGGATTTGAACTCAGGGTCTGAGAAATCTGAAGCATCGTGGGGGAAAGGGAAGCTCACCATGCTGGAAGAAAAGAAAGTCAGGCCTGTTCCCAGGGCCTGAATTCAAGTCCTAGCACTTGAAAAACTATATTTGTATACAATTTAAATACATGATTTGTATTTACAGGTTTAGTGCATATTGTGGTTCATGTAGTTATTGATTTTATTTTGTGTTTTACTTATTTCTTATTTATTTTAGTCAGTATGATTACACATATATTTTTTACATCCTATTACATAAACATATATTTCCCTATGTATTATCCATCATTCCTGAGACCCAGGAATTTCGCCAATAAGGGAAACAAGTAGGACAATTATATTCTTCCACCAGGATTAAGTTTTTGGCAGTTCTGTGATTTGAACTCTGGGCCTACAAGACCCACTTCATAAATGGATCATTGTTAGCACACCAGTCTGATGCAAGTGAAGTTGGCTGGCAAATTTGAGGACTTGAGATCAAGCCATAGGGGTGGTCAATATATAAACAGATAGATGTGTAGATTGCACTGTGTGTGTGTTTACATATGTATATGCATCTATAAATAAATGTATACCGAGACAGATAGGCATTTGTGTAGATTCTATTGAATAACTCTCTATATAATGTGATGTAATATTTTTATATATTCTATTGCTACCAATTATTTGGTCTAAAATTATGCGTCCATTAATTAATCATGGAAGAAGACTTAATAAAGTATTAATTCAATTAATCAATGACCTATATTTATTGTGTACAATCTTATACTAGATTGATTAGCTAATTAGTAATTGAATTAGCACATGTCAAACCTTCTATTAGTCTTCCTATATATAGGAATAGATAAGAATGAGTTTCCTTGCATCTTCTGCCATGTGTAGGTGGCAATCCCAGGATCAAATTCAGGGCCTAGGTGTCTGGGTTGGGCTTAGGCTTCACTGACAGCCCCCAGCCTTCGGTCATGCAAGATCATGTACAATTTTCAAGCTGAGTCATTGAGACCCAGGATGGTCACAGTGCAAAGGAAACAAAGGTAAAATGGTTGTGTAAAACTTCCTGGTTTTTTCCTCCTCCATTTTTGTTGCTTTGATGGTTTTTTTCCAGTGCTAGGAGTTGAACTCGGGTGCTAGGATCCCTGGATCATCTGTGGTTGTAAATACTGCACCCCAGCCTAGGGTAATCATGGTTTAAGACACAATAAAGTGCTTCCTTCAGGAAAAGGATCTCAGGAACAATGTCTAGGCTCACAGTTCAAGCCTCAGGATCTGCCACACAAAAAAAGAGCCATAAGTCTGTTTGTCTGTGTATGTATGCATGTATTTCTATCGGTGAACATCCAGAGTCGCTATGAAGAAAGACACCCATCTAGGAAATTTGCTTTGAATAGAATGATTTCATAGCACAGAGAGTGTGTTCAAGACAGTGTGTGTTCCTGGGATCCCTTCACTGTTTCCAGTGTAGCCTGAGGGTTTCTGCACACCTCAGGCTATTGGAACAGGCAGAAAAAAAAATCCTCACTCCTATACATCTGTGTAACAAACAATTGGAGCAATTAGTGAGGATGAGTGTGGGAAGGCTCTGAAGAGCAGGAGAAAAAGGCCTCTTTGTACCCCTAGCTCTCTCTCTCCCCAGTGCTCTGTTTTGACAGGAAGCCTTCATTTGTGCCATCTCCCATGGCAGGCCAAGTTATCTGCACTCATCTTGTCTTTGTTATACTATGTTCCAATGTTGAATAAAACTACTACAATTAATTCCAGAGTCCTTCTGGCAGACAACTAGGGAGCTGAACCTAATAAGATTCCTAATTGGCAAAGGTGCCTCCCTAGGCTTCCGGGAGCTTGTTAAATCTAAGTACTTGTGCAAAATCACAATGCTTCCTGTCATCTAGGACTGGTGAAGCTCATCATGTATTTGCTCTATCTGAGTTGGGCCCTGGGTATGTAGATTTCAGGTTAAACACAGGGCCAGGGTGCTGACCTTGGGCTCAGAGGAGAAGCTCTTTGCTTTACCATTTGGTGTCACTGCTTCATTTCTTGTATCTTGTGTGTGTGTGTGTGTGTGTGTGTGTGTGTGTGTGTGTGTGTGTGTGTGTGTGTGTGTGAATGTGTGTGTGCATGCGTGCATGTGCATACACCAGCCCTGGAGCTTTAATTCAGGACCTGAGCACTGTACCTTAGTTTCTCTTGTACAAGGACAGCACTCTACCACTTGAACCACACAGCCAATTCAGGGTTTTTTTCTAGGGATGTGGTACTGAGGATTCAAACCCAGGGTTTCATACAAGCACTCTACCCCTAAGACACATTCCCAGCACTCCACTTCAGGTTTCTTGATTTCTTTTCTTGTATTTAGAGGAGTTGAAGCCTGGGTCTGGGTGCTGTCTCTTGAGCTCTTCAGCTCAAATCTAGGACATTTGAGCTACAGCGCCCCTTCAGGCTTTCTGGTGTTTCTTTGGAGATAACCATCTCAAGGAATCTCCTGCCGAGGCTGGCTTTGGACCCTGATTCTCAGCTCTCAGGCTCCTGAATAGCTAGGATGAGAGGTGTGAGTCACTGGTGCCCAGCTTCCACTTTAAGTTTCTAAGTAGTGAATAGGAGATAATAGTCTCATGGGACCTTTTGTTTCTGGGATAGTTTTGAACCCAAATCCTCAGCTTCCTGAGCAGGCAGGATGATAGACCTCAGCTAAAAACACCTAAGCCGTGATACTTTGCTGCAAGCGGGTCTTTGGCTCCGCGTGGTAGAGTTCTAGCCATGAGCCCAAGAGGAAAGTCAGCACCTAGGCTCTGGGTTGAAGATTCATGATGGAGAAAACTAAACCAAACCAATTGTTGACAGGAGACAAGTCACTAGATTTCAGTACATGTATAAATTTGGCCTTGCCTTGGGGACATACCTGAGCCTCAACTTTCTCATCTGCACAATCATCTTACTTGGGGAGCTCTAACAATGAAAGAATACACCCCATGAAGGACTCAGCACATAGCACCCTGTGAAGGACTGAGCACCAGCACCCCAGGAAGAGCTCATCACATAGCTCTATCCCACAAGCTGTCATTAGAATTCGGGTGCTTTCATCAGTATCAACATTCTTTCAGAAAAACGTCACAAATCAAAAAAGTTCACATCTAATGGTTTAGAGGGGTGGCTAATGGGAGGTAGGGTCCTCAGCCTTGGGGATTGCATGCACAGGTTGAGGGTACTCTCCTAAGACCTTTTCCTCAAGGCTAGAACTCTACGACTTTCAGCGTCAGGTCAGAGTCTCGCAGACTTCCTGCCAGGGCTGAGTATTAAACCACCACTTTCAGAACTCATCCCTGAGCAGCTAGCGGTGAGCTAGCAGCGTCTGGTTCCATGGAGTTGTTTTGCAGCTTATCACATGGATATATTTGCATATGGATTATACATCATACTGGGACACAGGACTTTTACAGAGAAGGAAAAAAATGTGTCAAAATTGGTTCTTACTGCACATATAAACTTTTGGCAATGCTGGGATTTGAACTCACAGCCCACAATGCATAATTTATGAATGGGTCAGTTGTAGAACAAAAGCCTTTGGCAAAATGAGCTGCCAGCCAGTTCTGAGGATATATATATATATATATATATATATATATATATATATATATATATATATATATATATATATATAAATAGATTGTTAGATATAGGCATAGATATAGAAAGATAGATATAGATAGATAGATAGATCGATTGATCAATATATAGATAGATAGATAGATGTTTAGTTTGCTATATATATGTGAGAGACAATGTGAGGATATTAAATTATATAAATTATGAATTATTAGTTATTAAATTAGGTCTCCATTTAATGCAATATCATGGTTGAATACTTACTAAAGTATCAATGTAAAATAAGTCAGTATTCTAATTAGGAGAACCAAACCAGGGTGTTAGAATGGAAGACATAATCCAATAATTTTTGTGTGGCATTCTATAAGAGAATCATGAACTAACTGTCAATTTAATTGTAACTTTTATAAATTCCATTAAGCATTACCATGGATAGGAATGATTTTCTTTTCTTTTTTTATTGTTAATAAAATTTTTATTGTGAAGATACCATACAGAGGAGTTACACTTACCAGAGCAAGGTAATGAATACATTACTTACCAAGCATTGTTGCCTCCTCCTTTGTTTCCCCATACCATCCCTGCCCTCCCATCTTCTCTCCCTGCCCAACCTTTCCCCAGCCAAAGTTGTAAAGTTCATCTTTCAACATAACATCTTGTACATCTAATTATTTCAGTGAGTCAACCTCATCCCTAATTAAACAATTTGTTTTTTTCCTTCCCCTCCTCAAATTATACCAATATCAAATACAGTGCAAACAGGGGTTATACTGTAGGGGAGAGACATACAAAGCAACAAAGTTATCATCTTATAAATAAGTTAGAAACAATAGCAAGAAAGAAAAACCACTTGAGTCATTATCTTGGAGTTCATTTTGCCTAACATCAACTTATCTGACCATTTCTGCTTGTCTCAGACATATACTAGTTATTGCAAATAAGGGTAACCATGGGACCTATGTTTCTTTGGGCCTGGCTTACTTCACTTCATATAATAGTTTCCATTTCCTAAAAAAAAGGGGATATGTCATTCTTTTTGGTGTAGGCATAGAATTATATTGTGTATATGTACCACATTTTTTTGATCCATTCATCTACTGAGGGGCATCTAGGTTGGTTCCATATTCATAGTTGTGCTGATAGCTTTAGTATGGTCTTATTTTGGATCATTTGTATAAGTGCACAAAAGTGGGATTGCTAGGTCATATTGGAGCTCTATGTGGAGTGTTTAGAGGAACCTCCAGACTACTTTAAAAGTGGTTGAACAAGTATACGCTCCCACTAACAATGCAGTAGGTACCCTTCTGTCCACATCCCCTACAGTATCTGTTGTTATTAGAGTTCTTGATTATAGCCATTCTAACTGGGGTGAGGTGGTATCTCAATGTTGTTTCGATTTGCATTTCTTTTATGGCTAGGGCAGTTGAGCATTTCTTTATATGTCTATTGGCCATCCTTCATTCCACTTCAGAGAAGTTCCTCTATAAGTCTTTATCCCACTTATTTATTGGGCAGTTATTTCTTTGAGGATTTGTTGTTGGGGGATTTAATTTTTTGAGTTCCAGGTATACTTTAGATGAGACCCTTGTCAATTGTATGGCTAGTAAAGATCTTCTCCCAATCCGTGGTCTTTCTATTGGTCCTTTTTTATTTTTTGTTTTTGTGAACACACTGTACAGAGGTGTTAAATTACATGGGCAGGTTAATGCGTACATTTCTTATCAAGCATTGCAGCCTACTTCTTTGTTTACCCTTCATATCCCTTCCTTTCCTTTTATTATATCATATCACATAAGGTATACTTTATACATCAAACTGAGGTCAAGGAATTTCGCAGAGAAGGAAAACAATGTGTCAAAATTGGCTTCTTACTACAAAGAATAAATTTTTGGCCATCCTGGGATTTCAACTCACAGACTACCATGCCCAATCCATAAATCGGGTCACAGTCTTAGCAGACCAGACTCTGGCAAACTGAGCTGCCAGGAAGTTCTGAGGACCTATAATCTGAGGACCTATGGGACTAGTGTGGCCTGATCATAGGTATGATGATATAGGTTGATAGATATGTAGATTGAGATATATATATATATATATGTATATGTATAAATATATATATACATATATAGAGAGAAAGAGGGACTGTGAGGATATTAAATTATATATATATAATTACCAATTATTAGTTATTAAATTATGCTTCCATTTAATGAAGCATTAATTAAACATTAGTCAATATCCTTAATCATATCATGATGCTAGAATCGAAGGTATAAATCCAATAATTATTTTTTGACATTCTAAAATAGAATCATGGAGCAACTGCACATTTAATTATTACTTTTATAACATTCCATTAGCATTCACATGAACAAGAATGAGTTTTTCAGGATCTCCCTCCATTTGTGGGTGGCAGACCTAGCATTCAAACTCCAAGCCTGAGTAGTTTAATTTGAATGCAAACCATTGGAATGACACCGTGAAGATTTCAGATTGTTATGATTAAAAAAAGAACAAGAAGAAAAGAAATCAAGGTGTCAATGGTACCTGCCTATAATCCTAGCTCCTTAGGAGGCTGAAATATAAAGAATGCCAATTTGAATTCAGTCAGGGCGGGAAAGTTCATAATACCCTTCTTTCTAAGAGGTCACATGAAAAAGAAAAACCATGAATGGGTCTCAGGCTCAAGGGCAGAGTGCTACACTTGAGCAAAAGGAGCTCATGGACAGAGCCTAGGCTCATAGTACAACCACAGACCTGCCAAAAAAAAAGAGGAGGCAATAACTCCTTTTTTCTTTGTATGGATGATGAGCATTCAGCAGGTTGCCCATGCCCAGACACCCAAACTGGGCAAGCTGAGACAAGCCCTCAGAGAGTACTAAGTCTGAGCCAGCAACTTGAACAAAGCATCCTTCTCTGCCATTTAAAGAACTGAAGCCTTATGTTCTGGCCGAGGACACCTAGAAGCCAGAAACTGCGTCCAGGGAGACCACAGTTCTAGGCTATAGTTGTTGTCCAAGGTTCTGGCTTCTTATTCTCTATCCCTCTGTATGATGTGAGCCTAGTCCTCCGGGGCCTGGTCGCTATCACTCATTTATCATTCCTCATTGCCAAGTCACAGGCTGGTCCCAAATATTGGCAAAGATATGAAATAGTCAACGATTTCTACAATGAAAGAGGTAAGCTAATATACCTCACCCTCATAACTTCCATTAGAAGTGAGCCTTGGGTTGTGTATGTGGCTTAGTGGTAGAGTGCTTACATAGCACACATGCATGAAGCCTTGGGTTCTATTCTTCAGTACCACAGAAACAGAAAAAGCCAAAAGTGGCACTGGTGCTTAAGTGGTAGAGTGCTAGCCTTGAGCAAAAGAAGCTCAGGAACATGCCCATACCCTGAGTTCAAGCCCCATGACTGGCAAAAAAAAAAAGTCAGCGTGGTGATATATATTGTTCTGGGACTCAGAGGAGGGCCGAGATTATAGGTAAGAGGTAGGGTAGAGGACAGGTGCTAGTGGCTTACCCCTATAATCTTAGCTACTTAGGAGGCTAAGACCTGAGGATGACAATTGTAAGCAGGAAAGTCTATATGAGACATTTTTCTCCAATTAAACACCCAAAAAGCCAGAAGTAGAGCTGTGGTTCAAGTAGTAGAGCGCTAACCTTGAGCACAAAGGCTCAGGGATAGAATACCATCCAGGCCATGAATTCAAACCCCAGGAATGGCACACATATGCACACACACACACACACAGACATACAACCTCACACACACACACACACACACACATACACACACATCAAGATAAAGCATTTGCCAGTCAGCCTGCACAAGTTTCATCTCTAGAAACTTAATACTAAAAATAAAAGAGGGAGATTGGAAGGAAAGACTTGCTTCACGAGGTGATATAACCAGTGCCAAAATTCCACAGGTGTTCTAAGATGTGAAAGAGGACAGAGAGCTTCAAGCAGAAAGTCCAGAATGGGCAACGGTCCTGAGGTGTGGTTTAGAGCACGTGGTGTGGGTGGAATGAAGGTTCTGGGGCTTCAAACAAGTCTGGCAGGACATTCAAGGCTGTGTCAAGGTTTGTACTTGAGTCACAGGTAGGGCACAGGTTCGGGTCACAGAATGAGATCCAGGGGAAAGATTAGCTTGTCTTTTCACCATGGACCCCAGCCATTTCCTGTGGCTGGAAGCCTATTTTTTCATAGCTCCTGACCCTCAGGACTCCTTTGCATGGAGGAGTCAGGGCAAATGCAGGGAAGAACATTTACTTAAGAAAAGCTTCTATGGGCTGGGAAGGTGGCTCAATGGTAGAGTACTTGCTTTGCATGCCTGAGGCTCTGGGTTCGATTCCTCAGCACCACATAAGCAAAAAAGAAAAAAGCTGGAAGTGGCACTGTGGCTGAAGTGGTAGAGCGCTAGCCTTGAGCTGAAGAGCTGAGGGACAGTGCCCAGTCCCAGAGTTCAGGCCCCACGACTGGACCCCCTCCCCAAATAAAGAAAAGCTTCTAGCCTAATACCACCAGTGGCTCAACCCTTGTAATTCCTAGCTACTCAAGAGACTGAGATCAGAGGGAGGAAAGTCACTGAGATTCTTCTTGCCGAAGAACTACCAAAAGCCAGAAATGGTGCTGTGGCTCAAGTAATAGAGTGCCAGCATTGAGGGAAAAAGTTAAGAGACCAAAGTCCAGACCCCTCAATTCAAGCCCCAGTACTGGCACCAAAAAAAAATAAAGAAATGCTTTCAGGAGCTCCTAGTCCACTGTAGTGAAACTCCAGATCAGCCCGGCACCAGTGGCTCACACCTGTCCTCCTAGCTCCTCAGGAGGCTGAGACCTGAGGATCGCGGTTCAAAGCCAGCCCAGTCCGGAAAGTCTGGGAGACTCTGATCTCCAAGGAACCTCCAGAAAACTGGAAGTGGCGCTGTGGCTCAATTGGTAAGCTGAAGAGCTGGGGGACAGCACCCAGGCCCAGAGTTCAAGCACCATGACCAACACCTGGCCTGCTTGGACCTCACTCTGTGGCAGAGTACTTTCCAGTGGACTCCTGAGGGTTTCCCAATGTCTAGGTGTCCCACCAGTCTTCAGAGCAGCCTCTTTGGAGTTCTTTTCCTACAGAGTAGGCCACAGTATCAAAGGGTCAAGCCTTGGGGCACAGAGCTAATTGGTCAAGTCATCAGAATGGCATCTGTCATGGGTGCAGTATGGATCTGAGAAGTAAATCGATTCTCATACCAGGGTTCTGGGCCAGGAGGGGCAGGAGCAGCAAGATGGCACAGCAGGTAATGCCCACTCACGCAAGTATCACAAAAGTGTGACGGGTGTTGAGTTGGGCTCATGAAAGGATTGTAGGCTCAGGAATCCACTACCCCTGGCTCACTACCCCTGGAGTCCCAGGACTTGAAGCCCTGCGTTCCTCACCAGTGCTCAGGGGCAAATGAAGGTCTGCAATCATGGGCCAACTACAAAGGACAATCCATACTGTCCTTCCCTTGGTCCTATGGCCCCATGCATGAATGGAGGGGCAGGTTCCATGGAACTTACTGCCATGATCCAGACTCCTCAGCCCAAGAAGGACTTAGGGAGAAACAACTTTATCTGCCTTGAGAGTTTACTATGATTATGCCTCAGGACTGCCCACAGTTCTACCTCAGCTCATCATTAACACGTGTTTGTGTGTGTGTGTGTGTGTGTGTGTGTGTGTGTGTGTGTGTGTGTGTGTGTGTGTGTGCGCGCGCGCGCGCGCGCATGTGTGCGTGCACGTATTGGTACAGGGGTTTGAACTCAGGGCCCAGGCTCTGTCCCTGAGTTTTTTCATTGAGGGCTAGCACTCTACCACTTGAGCCACAGCTTTTCTTCCAGCTTTCTGTGGTTATTTGCAGAAGAGAGTCTCACAGATTTTTCTAGCTGGGCTGCCACTGAATGGCAATCCTCAGATCTCAGCCTCTGAGGAGATAGTAATATGAGAGAATGAGCTATTATTATCTAACTGGCCACACTTTCCTTCTTGGATAAAACAAAGTTCCTCTCTGTCCCATCTGAGCACCCATGTACAGCTACCCCTCCAACCCAGGCTTCAGACAAAACACACCCTCCTCTGAGGACAAAGAAATGGGATCAGGTTTGTGCTTTATGTTCTCCACACAGTCTGGGGCTGCTAGGAGCTGATGTACAGCTCAGAGATCTAGGCCAGGGCAGGTAGACAGCTGTTAGAACAGAAGAGCATATGAAAAGACATCCTTGCAGTTGGGTGCCAGTGGCTCATGCCTATAATCCTAGCTACTCAAGGATCAATCAAGATTCAAAGCTAGCCTGGGTAGACTCTTATCTCCAATGAATCATCAAAAAGCTGGGAAGCCAAGCTACCCTAGTTCACATGGTACAGCACCAACCTTGTGCAAACAAGCTAAAGGATAGCACCTAGACTCTGAGCTCAAGCCCCGGTAAACACACACACACAAACACACACACACATACGCGAACACACACACACACACACACACACACACACACACACACACACACACACACACACACACACACACACTAACACCTTTAGCAGGTGCCAGTGTCTCATACCAGCTATCCAGTACTCAATAGGCTGAGCTCATAGGATGGCAGCTTGAAGCCAGTCCAGGCAAGAAAGTCCGTGAGACTCTTCTCTCCACTAAACTACTAAAAAGATGAAAGGTGAGCTGTCATTCAAGTGATAGGGTGTTAGCTCAGGGACAGTGCCTAGGCCCTGAGTTCCAGCTCTGAGATTTTTTTTTTTGGGGGGGGGTCCGGTCATGGGGCCTGAACTCTGGGTCTGGGCACTGTCCCTCAGCTCTTCAGCTCAAGGCTAGCACTCTACCACTTGAGACACAGCGCCACTTCCGGCTTTTTCTTTTTTGCTTATGTGGTGCTGAGGAATCGAGCCCAGGGCCTCAGCCATGCAAGGCAAGCACTCTACCACTGAGCCACCTTCCCAGCCCTCTGAGATTTTTTTTTAAATAAACACCATTTGCCATCCCCAACCCCATAGGCCATAAATACAGATTTTGGTCATCCTAGAACTCATTTCCATTCCTGCCACTTCCACAGCACTGCCACAAGTAGCCAGTGTGTGGCTAACACTGGGTTAAGAATTGAACTTACACAAGGGGGACATAACCAGGTCAAGGCTCATGCCCCAGAACATTGAGGTACTGGCCATACCAGTCTCTCACCCCCTCTACCCTCACCCTGGAATCTAGTCTGTGCCTCTGTATTATGGTTATCTGGAATTCTGTAGAAGGACCTGAGAGGCCCAGCTGGGTGGGTGGGGGGGGAAGATAGACTTTCCTGCGATAAGGTACATTTACAGTTCCTAGACACCAATGGATACTTCCAACACAACATGGCTCACCTTCCATGTAGCCCCAGATCCTCCTTGTTTGGGCAGCCTTCAGTCAGATATCAGGCTGAAGTTGGCCAGAGCCATTGGCAACCACCCTTCCCCCACTCCATTGCCAGCCTGCTAGGATGGACATGCATCCAGAGGCCCAGCTGAGGAAAAGGAAAGAACATGGCATGACTGAGCCCCTCTCCTCCAGGGACAGGGGAGAACCTATGCCAGCTGGCCCTGCTGACCCAGAATCCTCTAGAGGCGGCCAAAGTTATGGACAGCCAGACTTGAGCACCAACAAAAAGCTAGAATATACAGGTCTCTGGCAATTTAGGACTCATTGTAGACCCACATAGGGGGCTAAAGGCAGGGTGCCATGGAGGAGGGGCTCCCTCTGAAGTCAGGAAGAGGCAGACAGGTGCCCAGGAAGGGGTCAGAGAAAGATGAGGGAAAAATACACACACACACACACACACACACACACTCACACACACACACACACGCACGCATGCACGCACACACACACACACACACACACACACACACACACACACACACACACACACACACACACACACACAGGGGTGGCCCAATGCATTAGCAGTCCCTGAGCACTTGAACATCCCAACCCCCGAGAAGATAGCATTACCATCCTCAGACCAACTGTAGACAAAACTCAGAGGCTCTCACACATCTGGAATGGCTCATAACTCAGCATGGTGTTTCCTACTGTACACACTGCTATGCAGAAAATTCAGCTACCTGATTTTTGGTTGTTGGTCATGGGGTTTGAACATTGGACCTTCACACAGTCCTTTAGCTCTTCAGCTGAAGGTGCGCGCTCTACCGCTGGATCCATAACACCACTTCCAGTTATCTGGTGGTTCAAAGCCAGCCTCGCAATCCTCAGATCTCAGTCTCCTGAGTAGCTAGGATTACATTTGTGAGCCACTGGCAGCACCCAGCTTCAGTTACCTTCTTATACCCAGGGGAAACCCAACTTGTCAGGCTACAAATCACATGCAATCCTTCACTTCAGACTTTGACACCAGCATCCAAACCATAATTCCATGGATGGAGAGAATAAAATTGACACTACCTTCCCACCCCTGCTCACATTCACCCCAATCCCTGCCTAAGACAGGCCACAACCTCCGGAGTTCTTGGTAAGGCAACGCCCACCCTGCTGTGGTATCACACTCGGGCAAACCTGGGGAGAACTTAGAAATTTCTGTACATTGAGGCCAGCACCTGGTCTCCCAACCACAGCACACCCACTCCTTCACCATCTCTTCTAGGCAAGGGGTGTCTTTCCGCGTTTTTTTTTTTTTGTTGTTGTTGAGGGGCTTGAACTCAGGGCTTGTATACTGTCTCTGATGATTATTTTAGCTCAAGGCCAGTGCTCTACCATTTGAGCCATGGAACCACTTCCAGATGGAGATTGGAGATGAGACTCTAATGGTACTTTCTTGCCTGGGCTGGGAAACAGGATCCTCTGGATCTCAGCCTCCCAAATAGCCAGGATGACAGGTGTGAGACACCAGCCCAGGGCTTATGGTGTCTCATTCTTTAGAATTTCCTCCTAGTCCTCCTCTAGACACTACCACCTAGATACTCCACTACCGCCCTCAGAGACAGCAAATGGAGCTTGCAATCTGGGTAGGGCCAAGGGCATTAAAGGGTCCCCTCCACATCTCTAACCCTCTCTAAGCTCCCATCTGCCTCCTGTGGATGGCCTGGTCATCCGGAGCATATCAGACCCACTAGGACTTCTGGGGCCTGCCTGTATCCCCCTGCCCCACCCAACAGGTACCTGAGTATTTCTTGGGCCAGCTGCTTCATGTTCAGGTGGAAGATGTTGGGTGGGTGGCTGTTAACCAGGTCCAGGTGTTCAGGGCAGAAGGAGTGTCCAGTTCCCCTCTGTCAAAGAAGGAGACAAAATGCATGGATGGATCTACTAAGAACTACAGGGCATAGCCATCCACCCATCACCAAGGTCCCTTTGAGTGCTGTTTTATGTTGACTGTCCTGGTGTTTGACCTCGGGGCCTGAGCGCTGTGTTGGAGCTTCTTTTGCTAGAGGCGAGTGCTCTTCCACCTGAGCCAAGGTGCCACTTCCAGCTGTTTTCGTGTATGTGGGACCTAGGAATTGAATCAAGGGTTTCCTGTGGGCTAGAGAGCCCAATACTGCTAAGACACAATCCCTACCTTGGATAGCTGTTTTTCTGTGACCTCTTGGGCCTGTCTCGGGACAGTCTTGCACATCTGTACCGAGTTTCTCAGCAGCAGCCATGGCTGGAAATGATCATGCTCAGCTTTGTTGTCCTTTATCTACAGCATCTTTGCACTCTGTGCTTCCTGTCTGATCCTCCTTGTTAAGTAAGATCCCCTTTCAAGTCCTGCTTCTATGAAGCTCTCTCCAATTGCCCTGGCAGAGAGGGATCTTCACTCTGCAGGCTGCCGGCCTTGTCACGCTCTGCCTTCTGGCCGGTGTGGATTGAGAGCCCATGAAGGAGAAGGCCTGGCTTCCACCACCCACTTTTTGAAGGCTCTCATACACTACCCTGGGACCGGTGCTGTACCACACTCCATGAGAGGGCACTCGAGGCTCAGGCAGTAGGGACAACAAGATAAGGTCATTTTTTGTGTGGGCTTGAACTCAGGATCTGGGAGCTCTCTCTCTGAGTTTTAGTGCTCAAGGCTGTTGCTCTACCACTTGAGCCACAGCTCCACTTCTGGCTTCTTGGTGCTTCCATGAAGAGAAGAGTCTCTCTGGCTTTCCAGCTTATGACTGGCTTTGATCTTTGATCCTCAGATCTCTGCCTCCCAAGTCGCTAGGATGTGAGGTTTGAGCCTGAGCCAGAAGTGACAGGCACCAGAGCTTTTCTTTTTAGCTTCTGTTTATCTCGTGTCAACTACCAAGACCCAGTTAAAATAGTTTCAGGGGTTCAAGTTTGTCTCCTAGATCAGTTAATCCAAGGAGATAAAGTGTGAAAAGGCTACTTTGAATTGAATTGGCCTAGGTGAGTGAGTGTGTGTGTGTGTGTGTGTGTGTGTGTGTGTGTGAGAGAGAGAGAGAGAGAGAGAGAGAGAGAGAGAGAGAGAGAGAGAGAGAGAGAGAGAGAGAGAGAGAGAGAGAGAGTAACCCCCATCTCTGCGGTGCCTCATCTTCCCAGTGGTGAGTCCATCCTGGATGCCCACCACAAGGAAGGTGGGTAGGGATGGTATGTAAGGTCACATCAAGTGCAATGATCTGAATTCTATCCTGCAACTGAAGCCTGGAAAGATAATGGAGAGAAGGAGATTTAGAGATTTAGAGGAAAATCAAAGGAAGCCCCTTATCTTTGGCTACAAGTACCAGAGAGAAGACTGAATCCATCCTTTTTGGTAGTAATATAGCAGGTGCCCACTATTCATTTGTTTTATTATTTGTTTTTGTGAGTCCTAGGTCTTGGATTCAGGGCCTGGGTGTCATCTCTGAGCTTCTTTTTCTCAAGGCTGAGGCTCTACCTCTTGATCCACAGCATCACATATGGCTTTTGTGTGTATGGGGGAGGAGGTTTTTTATGGGAGATAAGAATCTCACAGACTCTCCTGCACGGGCTTGTTCTGAGTCACAACCATCAGACCTCAGCCTCCCAAATAACCAGGATGACAGATGGGAGCCACCAGCACCTAACTGCCACCATCCATTTATAATCCCCTAGGGCCAGTTCTGGGCCACCCACAATGCACCCCTCTTGTGGGGAGTGGGAACACGACATGGCTGGATCTTATACTTCAACAGCCTACCTACCTGTGAGCATTGTTCCGGGTCAATCTGATGGCAGCTTCCTCCTTATTGACAGCAATGACTTGGCTCTGTCACAAGAACAAATGTCCCCTAAGAGGTGTCAAGACTAGGGTCTTTCCTCTGTATACTGCCCCTCCACCCCGAAACAACACACTCCAGCAAAGCGAAGTATACATAGATTGTATTCATTTTCTTATAATCAGGGTCTGGCGAGATAAGTGGAAATGAGGATCAGAAGCCTGGTATCGTGCTGGTTGGGAGGACAACGCAATGCCTCCTTATCCACTTTCCTTTCACTGTCTTAGCAGAGGGTAGTGGGGAAGGACTCATGGGAGGGATGGACGATGAATATCCGACACAGTCTAACCCTGAGACAGAGGGGCTTACCTCAGGGAGCTAGTTCAATAGGCTGAGAGAGACAGCTCCTGACCCACAGCCCACCTCCAGAATGGGAGGGCCACCTTGAGTCCCAGCAACATGGGGACCTTGGGGCACCTCTTCCAGCACCCATTCAACCAGTTCCTGTGTGAGAGAGATAGGTATGGAGAGAGACAGAGACAGAGAGAGAGAGAGACAGAGAATGTGAGAGAGAAAGAAAGAAAGAAGGAAAAAAAGAAAGGAAGAAAGAAAGAAAGAAAGAAAGAAAGAAAGAAAGAAAGAAAGAAAGAAAGAAAGAAAGAATGAAAGAAAGAAAGGAAGGAAGGAAGGAAGGAAGGAAGGAAGGAAGGAAGAAAGGAAGAAAGAAAGAAAGGAACAAATAAAGAAAGAAAGAAAATCCTAATTACACTTTAGCTGGGTGTCAGTGGCACAGGACTATAATGTTAAATACACAGGAGGCTGAGATATGAGGATCATGGTTCATAGCCAGCCCAAGCAGGAATGCCTGTGAGACTCTTATCTCCAAAGAACCACGGAGAAAATTGGATGTGATGCTGTGGCTCAAGTGGTAAAGCGCTAGCCTTGATCTGAGGAGCTCGGGGACAGTGCCCAGGTCCAGAGTTCAAGCCTCACAACTGACAAGAAGTGGACTTGCCACTACAAGAAGTGGACTGAATAACACCCACTGTCCTAGGGAACATGGCAGATAAGTCAGGCCAAGCTTGCTGTCAGCTGGGGGTCATGAGTAGGTCACCTAGCGTCTTCATGCCTTGTTTTCCCCAACTGCAAAACTGAGCACAGTGAAGGATCCCCTTCCTCATAGGGATAGGGTAAGGATGAAAGAGAGCCATGTTTTGTTTCATAATCCCGTACCTGTTGCACAATAAATAACAGGCCCCATCTGAGCGCTTTCTGAGTATCTTCCTGTCATATGCTCACAGAATTGCCAAGAACCATATCTGACAGCCTCTCCCTCTATGACTGCCTCTGCCCCAGAGATCCCCCTGTATTGAATCCTTGTTTCCTCACAACTGTCTCAGGAAGAGACTGAGGACCAATGGTCGAGGCCCAACCCAGAGCTTCACCTTAAGTCAAGAATTGGATGCCATGGACTTAGAGTTTGGGACAATCCATCTAAACCAATGACTGCGCGTGGCGCTACATGTCTAGCATTCCAACTAAAGAAGACCAGGCCTGCTGGCGCATGCCTGTCACGGATAGGAGGGCTGCGATCCAGCCCAGCCTGAGCATATATTATCTATCTCGGAAATGCCCAAGACAGAAAGGTTTAGTTCACATGGTAGAAGACCTGACTGGCAAGCCTAAGGCCTTGAGTACAAACCGTAATATACCAAAAAGAATCAGAGGCCTTATGCCAGAGGATCATGCATGTAATTCTAGCTACTCAGGATACTGAAATCTGAAGATCACCAGTCAAGATTTAAAATAGGGTTTGCCTGACCCATTATGAGAAGACCCAGACTCTGACCCATACCAGTGCACTCCATACTAACAGGGCTTACATCCTTACTAAGAGCTGGCTATGCTGTCTGTCCCCCTGGGAGTCACCCCCTGTGGGCCCCACCCCCAGGTCCTCCTAAGCTCTCTCTGCCACCAACCAGGCCTAAGGGAGTAGACATCTCCAGGGCACACAGATCCTTTGATCTTATAATTTAATGGTGCTGAGACCTTTCTAAACCTCTGCCACAAAGCCCATGCATCCCCCAAAGATAGCAGTTATAAGGTACCAAAGGGTCCAGCACTCCGTGTTACAACCCATTCTACACACACACACAAACACACACACACACACACACACACACACACAAACACACACATACACACAAAGCCGTCACGGGTAGCTCATGTCTGTCATCCTAGCTACTCAGGAGGCTGATATCTGAGGATCACAGTTCAAAGCATGCCCATGCAGGAAAGTCTGTGAGGCACCTATCTAGAGTGAACCACCAAATAGCCAGAGGTGGAGCTGTGGCTCAAGTGTCAGAGCACTAGTATTGAGCACAATAGCTCAGGAACAGCCCCTAGGCCCTGAGTTCAAGGCCCAGTTCTTCTACCTCCAAACACAGACACACACACCCACAGACACACACACACCCACAGACACACACACACACACACACACACACACACACACACACAAACACACACACACACACGGACAGCCCAAGTCTTCAGCAGTCTCTGAGAAGAGAACCATGACCTCCCTCCATTAAGATCACATCCCACCCCCGAGAAGGTGGCACTCCGGACTTCAGACCCACTGTAGACAAAACATTGAGCTTCGGGCTGGGAAGGTGGCTCAGTGGTAGAGCACTTGCCTTGCAAGCCTGAGGCCCTGAGTTCGATTCCTCAGCACCACATAAGCAAAAAGAAAAAAGCCGGAAGTGGCGCTGTGGCTCAAGCGGTAGAGCGCTAGCCTTGAGCTGAAGAGCTGAGGGACAGCGCCCAGGCCCAGAGTTCAGGCCCCACGACCGGACCCAAAAAAAATTAAAAATAAATAAATAAATAAATAAATAAATAAATAAATAAATAAATAAATAAATAAATAAATAAAACATTGAGCTTCTCACATACCTGGAATGTCTCATATCCCAGCATGGCATTTCCTACTGTACACACTGCTATGCTTTAAACTTAGTCAGTTCTTTATTTTGTTGTTGGTCATGGTGTTTGAACTCTGGGAGAGGGCACTGTCCCTCAGTTCTTCAGCTGAAGGTGAGCACTCTCCCTCTTGAGCCACAGCGCCACTTCCTATTCGCTGGTGGTCCATTGGACATCAAGTCTCACAAAACTTTTCTGCCCAAGTTGGCTTTAAACATTGATCCTCAGATCTCAGTTCCTGAGTAACTAAGATGACAGCCATGAGTTACTGGCAGCCGGCCAAAGAAACTTTTCCATGCCTTTCATCCTATCTCCTCAGCAGACTTAAATCTGAGGACTGCATTTGGATGCACCTTTCTCAGCAAAGCCCATGAGAACTCTTTATCTCCAATTAACCACCCCCAAAAGCTGGAAGTGGAGCTGTGGCTCAAATGGCAGAGTGCTACCTTTAAGCATCAAAGAAAAGGGATAGGACCCAGTCTCCAGTTTCAAGGTTTTTCTAGCAAAGACCCACCCTAGAAAAGGAAGCAGATGGGCACACTGGAGCTCAAAGCTCACACATAATACACAAGACTCCCAGAACAGACCCAATCCTGCTCTAATTCTCTAGATTCTATGTCCTACATCATGGCAGTATTAGATGGGACTGACCATGTACCGTTAGGACGTTCAAGTACAAACTCATACTGAGGATCCCTGAAATTATCAGAGACTCAGGATCTCTCACTGTCCTGCATTGACACTGGGCAGTGAGGTGAGGCCTAGTTATCCAACCACAGGATGTGGGAATGAAAGGATTTCACAGCCAAGGGAATAAGACTGGAGGGCTCTACGTCCCTCTCTCTCGGGAAGGAGAAAAGGGCTGATCCATCCCAGCAATGTTCTTGGGTTGTGTATATTCTCAAAAATAACCCTTCTCAGAGCCCAGGGCCTCCGGTTTTCCCACCAGCCTCTACCCAAGCCTGCCCCACATTCAGTTGGCCCTCTCTGAATCCCAGATCTGCCATCTAGACTAAAGGCTGAGCCAGAAGAGAGATCCACCTTTGCCTGTGAGAATGGAAGACAAGAGGTCCTAGTGTGCCCCCTAGAAGAAGTCTTGGGGCTACATGGGTCCCGATGCCACCCTCATTCCCTGTGTGTCCTGTGCCAGTGGCACACTTACATCTGTCTCTGGTGGAGGAATGAACACCGGGAGTGTTGTAAAGACTAACTCGGAAATCCTTACCCAAAAGACCACCAGAGACAGTCACCAATGTAACAGCAAAGGAGTCTTTATTGGAAGCTTGAGCTTGGTCCCCCCAGTGTACATGGCAGCAGCCCATGATGCTGAGAGGCCCTGAGTCCATGGATACCACACATTTTATACATTTTTTTAGGGAAGGTAGGGCTTTGCGTACATCATAATTTCTTGTAACAAATCACTACAAACCCCAGGAAAATCACAAAACAACTCTATAGTATGATTGGCACACTACAAAGTGGGAAAGGACCAGAAACAAGTTGTTGGTTAGATCAAGGGGGCCAACGTTCTTTAAACTGGTTGGCTTGCACCACAGGGGATTCTCAAGAGGATACTTGCTAAACTGCAGAGTTCCTTTTTTAAACAAACACCACCTGTGGCCTGCCTGCAGGGTCACCAAGCACTCCAGCACCTGCCTGCCTACAGTTTTCCCAAGGATTGTTTATATTCCTAGTCCCCTGGGAATTGCTTCTTCTGTTCATTCCCAGGTCGGTTTCATGGTCAGCTGCATAACTCATACCTCATAAGACGCTCCCTAGCTCAAGATGAACTCACCCAGACCTCAGTCTTCTCAGTGTCACCTTCAGATTGATCCCAGGAATGTCCAAGTCCCCAACGATGTACTGCACAGGCATCCTGTGGCAGATGACAGCCAGATGGTCAATGGTGAACCCAAGGTGCCAGGACTTTTAATAGCCATGTGGCAGGGTCGAAGGCTCTATCACTGATGGTCAAGGTTGTCAGGCGAGGTCATGGTTCCAATGTCCTGACACACTTGACCTGTGATCGTCCTCCCTCTTCATCTTCCTTGCCCCACCCCTCCGCCTTGACACTCCCTCACCCCAAAACCTCCATAGATATTGGAACAGAAAATAAACTTGTTGGGACTGGGGGTGTTTGAAACCTGGTGACACACCCTGAGCCCTAGGGTCTACCCGAGGCTGCTTCCCTCTGCAGTCGGTGACCACAAAGCTCCTGGATGTCATAAAGTATCTGGGGAGTTATTGGCTTGGTCCTACATACTGTGTTTAAGCTCTGAAACTGTCCCCACAGAGATTGTGAATGGTTGGCTCCCTTGATCCAGGGACTCCAAATCAAGGCTTGCATGCTCCCTTCTTCCCTTCCTTTTTTCTTTTTCTCTCACCATCCTTCTCTCGCTTTCCTTTCTTTCTCTGACTCCTGGGCCTTGAACTCGGAGCCTGGGTGCTGTCCCTGGGACTTTGTACTCCACGCCAATGGACTAAGGCTTGACCCACACATCCACTTCTGGCATTTTCTTTTGGGTAGTTAGTTGGAGATAAGAGTCTTACAGGCTTTCCTGCCCAGAACTTAAGCCTCGATCCTCCCATCTCAGCCTCCTATGTAGCTAGGGTTACAGGCATAAAGCACAGGCATCCAGCTCAAACCAAGGTTTCTTCATGTGTTGTGGAACCAGCACTGGAAATTTTCATTATCTATGACTCCCCCCGTCCCCCAGAGCCTGGCGCACACTGTAACTCTTTGTTGGATAAATAAATAAGCATCTGTCTATGACAATACTACACAAAAGTCCCATCTGATTCTGGTAAGCATCTTGGGTGGGCAAAACCTGATGTAGCTCTCCCACAGTTCTCCCTGCTCCCTCTTCCTGCTCTTCTGGTGCCACCGCACTTAACTCTTTTGGCTCTGAGGAAGTGAGCCATGATGTACTCGCTGGATTCTGAGGCCTCTGGGATGCTTATCTTTTCAAAGATCTCTGTCCAGCGGCTGACCAGCTTTGTGGCACTCAATTCCCCACTCAGGTGTGAACAAGGTTGATGTGAGCTGAACGCCTGGCTCAAGGGGCATACTCTCCACCCACTGGGGCCAGACAGGATGGTCCACCATATCTGGCCCCCAAGTTTCATGTTGCAGAGTAAGAATCCTTGAGGCATCCCAGGTATCTGAATCCCAGAGTCCAGTACAGATGCTAGGAATTGTCTCTGCTCACAGCTGGCAGGCTGGGGATGGCGAGGTCACAATCTCTGCTCCCCACGACATTCTTGACTGTGGTGGCCACCCTAGAGATAGCCGGAGGCTAATCAGTAACTGCTGAAGAAAGGCAGTCAGGGCACGACATTCATAGCAGGAGATCATCTGGCTAGGGAACTCTGCCTGTGCTGCTTTGAACATCATTGTTTGGCAGCTGAAATGGTCTGTCTAATTTGACCCATAATCCCAGGTGTTAGTGGAAATTGCCAACTTCAAGAAAAAACCTTGGAAAAGATGGCATTTAACTTGTCCCAATCAAAATTAAAGGGATCCAAAGTCAGTGGACCCTTTTCCTTCCAGAGAGCCTACAGCAGGTTACAGAAACTGGCATTCAGAGAGCCCTAGCTAACTGCCATGTCCTGATACTGAGCAGGCTCCAGCAGAGAGAACACACTTGCCTACCACTGACCAGCTGGAAACGGCCCCGCCGGGACACAGATTGGAATCTGCAGGACTCCAGGGAGAACTGCACAACAGTGCACTGACCCGGAAGGGAATCCACGCACCAGTGGGGGCGTGGAGCCCCCTGCCCAGATGCCCACAGACACCATCAATGCCCTGGGTAAGGTTCCCCTCTCATCCTTTGTCATAGTGAGCCATCTGCCATATCACACCGTTCACCACTTCCCAGACCCTCTTAGCTTCACAGCCCCTTTCCTCCTCCCCCGCATCTCATTCCCTAATTATATTTGGCAGACACATTCCAAAGACTTGAATTAGCTTCAACTGTTCACACGAGAGCAGAGTGTCTGGGTGGAAGAGTGCAGCTGTGGTCACACTCATGAGCATTCTGGCTGAAGACAGAAGGACAGGTGTCCACTCTGGTCTGTGCTCCCACAGGCCTCTTAGTGGAGACCTACACAGGCCCAGCAGCTACAGTTGGCTACAGGAAAGGAGAAGAGGGAGGTGGAAGGAAGTGGAAAGGGAAGCTACTGAAACCTTCTCCAAATATGTAGTGAAATGATGAAGGAGAAAACAGAAATTGTGGCTGGGCTTGTACTGGGCATTCATGAAAAAAGAACAAATACACACATACACACAAATAAAATGCTTTGGCTCTTTTTAGAGATGGTGAGTTAAATATATTTTCATTGTTCTCATCTCCCTACTCTCCCAACACACAAACACACACACACACACACACACACACACACACACACACACACACACACACACACACACACACACACACAAATCCAAACCGGTGACAGAAGACTCATCCATGAAGCACTTGCAATGTACCACCTGATCATTCTCCTTCTCCTGAGCACAGTAAGGCTGTACAAGGAGAAATATGATTCTCTCTCTCTCTCTCTCTATTTCTCTCTCTCTCTCTCTCTCTCTCTCTCTCTCTCTCTCTCTCTCTCTCTCTCTCTCTCTCTCTCTCTCTCTCTCTCTCTCTCTCTCTCTCTCTCTCTCTTTCTCTCTTTCTCGCACACACAGACTCAGAGCATTGTCTCTCCCGAGTTAGTTGGTTCTTCATCAGGGAAATGTACAAGCTTGAGCATGGGGGTTCCCTCGTTAGAACCAGGGGATCCTACCAAGGGGAACATTTCTCTAATAACACAGAACCACCCTGCCTCTCCCTTTCTCCAGGGACAGACCCTTCCCATTGAGAACAACCAGCCTTGAGTCCCCATTCACTAAAACCCTATGCTAGGACTCTGGGTGAAGGAGTCCTGAGACAGGTGGTTCCTCAGATCCAGGAGAGAAAACAAAGAAGGGGGTCCCCTGATACCTCTAGAGGGGTGTCTGACCTGGGGTGGGGGCATGGTTGGGGAATTTGATGGGTTCCTAAAGGCTATATACATGAATGGACTCCCTACTTCCAGCCTAGATGCTTCTGGGTGACTTGGTGGATTCTTGAGGAGGACGAGGAGACCAGATGGACCAGGAGCACTAGCAGAGCTGGCAGAGCTGGAAAATGTAATTACCCTGGGAAAACTGTTAACAGCTGGGGTGGGGGGGACAGGACAGGTGTATGTTTGTTGGAGGAACACACTTCCCAAATATTCATCTCCTATCTGACCCCCAGTGCCCTCAACTCCCTACTTGGCTCTTCTGGGACCTCCTCAGGTGAAAGTGTGACTGAGAACAGAGGTCAGACAAGGGCTCCCACAGCAATAAGGGGGCCTATCTTCTGCATCCAACACCCTCCACCCCCAGAAAAAAAAGGAAAAACCTGAGAGGTGCTGCTACCCACCTCTGACTATAGCCATCAGGTTCCCACCAGGGAGAGGAAGGGTGCAGATATGCGGCTGTGTGGCTCCCATTGCTCTAGGCCAGGGGCTCTGTGGTGTCCCCTCCTCACCCATTTCTTCATCTCCCCTTGTCCTGGGGACACTGGCCACTAGGGATGGGGGTGGGATCCCAGTGTCGACACCCCTACCCCAGCAACTCGGTCTCATATGGCAGAGCCAGGGAAGACTGTGGGGCACGAGGGAGGTGCGGGTGGGACAGGAGAGGGGAGGGGGGAGGCACAGATCTTGGTCCACTGGGTGGGGTGACAGGGAGTCACGAGGTACAAGTGTCACGGGTTGTGGGGCCCAAGTGGCAGCCACTTATGTGTGCTGCTGGAGAGAAGCTGTAGGCGGCGGCTCCTGGTGCTTGCAGGCCCTGGAGTCTGAGGACTTGGGGCCTGGATCAAGTCAGGGCCGCAAGCAGGTTAGGGCTGCACCATTTCTGCCAGGCAACTGAGGGAGGCACCAAGGATCCGAGCTGGCAGCACCATGTGTGAAATGTGCCCCTGCTGGGAGAGGGTGGGGCCTCTGAGGGTGCCTGGCAAGGCTGTGAGCTTCTTCTGCTCCTCCTCCTCAGCTGCTGCTGCTGCCTGTTCCTCAGCAGCCTCTGCCACCACCTCAGCGGCCTCCTCCCCAGGAGCCACTGCTTCCACCACCACCCCCGCCTCAGCAGCTGCTGTCTCCATTGCTGCACCTCAGCCACCACTGCCTTGCTCCCTCCGCTTTTTCCCTTTGAAAACAAATTATTCTTTGTGATAAGCATAATATGAGCCTCTTCCCTGGCCACCAATGGGACATTAGATGTCCCTTGAATTTGGGCCGCCTGCTGGCAGCCTCTGCCCTACCCTGACTGCAATCGCAGCACTGACTGGGCCCTGAACCTTTCAGGCCATGGAATCTTCCAGGCCATGGCAATTGCAGCCTCTCCTCAGCATAGCATTCCCCACCAACTCCAGTTCCTTCCCCAGGGGAAATTAATCTCCCCTCAGCCCAACCGCTGGAGGAGACACTCCTCCATCCCCCTCCACTCCACAAACTAAGCTGGTGCATGGTGACCCTCGTGTGTGTGTGTGTGTGTGTGTGTGTGTGTGTGTGTGTATGTGTGTGTGTGTTTGTGATTGTGTTTGTGTGTGTGTGATTGTTGGGTATAACTACCACTCAAGGACTCAGAAGATAGCACCCTTTGAAATGACTCAGTACACATCACACTTCGAAAAACATCACAAAGCACCCTGTGTAAAGGACTCAGCACAGAGTTAACTTTGAAGGATTCAGCAGATAGTACCCTGTGTAGAGTACTCAGCACACAGCACTTTTTGAAGTAGGGAGACCATAGCCCTTACTGTAAAGGACTCAGTGCATGACATGTTTTGAAAAACTCAGCATGTAGCACTCTTTCCCAGGTACTCATTACATAACACCCTGGTTTAGGACTCCACACAGAGCACCCATTGGAGGGCTGAGTACGTAGCACACTGTGTAAAACACTCAGTGCACAGCACGCTTTGAAAAACTCAGCATAGAGCACAATTTTGAAGGACTCAGCACAATCACATTGTGGAAGGTCTCAGCACACAGCACCATTTGAAGGACAGTAAAGAGCACCGTGTGTAAAGGACTCGGCACACAGCACTCGAAAAACTCATCTCATCCCTCTCTTCCCAAGAGTACAGCACATAGCAGCACCCTTTGGGATGAATTAGCACACCACACTTTTTGAAGGACTCAGCATACAGTACATTGTGTAATGAACTCTTCACACAGTACACTTTGGAAAACCCAGAATAGCCCAACCTTCTTAGGGACTCAGCACATAGCACCCTTTGTGATGACTCAGCAAACAGCACCTTTTTGAGGACTCAACACAAAACCCCCATGTGGGAAGGACCCAGAAAACAGCACCCGGTGAAGGAATCAGCACATAGCTGTATGTCACAAGTTCAGCTGTCATTAGAATTACAGTGCTTTCTTCAGTATCATAATTCTTCAGAAACACTTCACAAATCCTACTAGTTCACATTTAGCTAACCTGTCTTTTATGGAGGAGGGTCAGCTGGGGGTCTTGAACTCAAAGCTTGGGGGCCCTGACTCTGAGCTCTTTGTTCAATGCTAAAGCTCTACCATTTTGAGACACAGCTCCAATTTTGTTTTTTTGGGGTTGTTTTTGACAGACCTTACAGTGATCAGAAAAGCCAAGTAGGGGTGTCCATGGGCAAAGGCTCTTAGCTTGGCCTGGAGCTGACCTCTCCCTTCCTTGTGCCCCTCAGAGCCGGGCGTCTTGGAGCTCTCTTGGCCTAGGGTGGAAGAGACCTGCTCTGGCATCAGCACTCAAGGTGAGAAAAAAATCAGCTTTGCCCTTGTCACTTTCCCAAATTGAACTGTAGAGGACGATGGCTGGGGGTTGGGGGGGGGTAAGGGGGACGATGTCCCATGTCTGGCCACCAGGGGGCAGGAGTTTCCCACCATAGGGATTGTACTTGTGAGTTGTGTTGACTCTTGCTTCCCTGGGGCCCCCATCATGCTTCAAAGCCACCCTGGACAGGAAAGTCCTTGAGAGTCTTACCTACATTTAACCATAGAAAAGCGAGTGGGGCTGTGGCTCAAGTGGCAGAGCGCTAGGCTTGAGCAAGAAAACTCAGGGATATAGTGTAGGCCCTGAGTTCCCTCTCTCTGTCTCTCTCTGTCTCTCTCTGTCTCTGTCTCTGTCTCTGTCTCTGTCTCTGTCTCTGTCTCTGTCTCTCTCTCTCTCTCTCTCTCTCTCTCTCTCTCTCTCTCTCTCTCACACACACACACACACACACACACACACACACACACACACACATGCATGCAAAATCAAAGATTTCTACACAGCAATCTTTAGGTATTCTCTACCTTTTCCTCACTAAGCCTGGTGCTTGTTGGCCTAAGAGTTTGATGCATACACCACCACCTGGCATCTTTGATTTTAGGGAACAGAATGGATGAATGAATAGAAGGTCAGCCTTCCCCCATCCCAGCTCCTTGGTTGGGTCAAGGTCTATCCAGGCCCTTTGGGGCTCCTTTTACAGACTGGCCAAGAAGCCTTCAAATGGTATCACATGCTGGGCACTTGTAGCTCACTCCTGTCATCCAAGCTACTCAGGAAGCTGAGATCTGGAGCATTATGGTTCCAAGCCAGCATGGGCAGGAAAGTGTGTGAAACTCTTATCCTCGATAAACCATCAGAAACAACAAGTAGCCCTGTGGCTCAATTGATGAGTGCCAGCCTCAAGAAAAAGAGCTCAGGGACAATGCTCACAGCCAACAACAATAAGGAGAGGTATTGCATGTTGGCTTTGGGATTAGCATGGGCCAAATGTAATTGGAATTTTCAAGTGCTCCAAGACACAGCAGTACCTCCTTTAGTCCCATGCTCCTCCATCTAGTCTCACCCCCTGGCCTTTGCTGGACGGGAGGGCTTCAAGGAGGATGATCCCAGAGCAATCACCCCGCTTCCTTCTGCCCTGCTCACTCTGCTGTTTCTGCTCTTTGTCATAGACCTCCTTCCTGGAATCCATCTCTGAGGTCATCACCACCAACATAGTGGTGATTGGTGGTGGTCCAGGCTAACAAGCGCAGTCAGAGGTGGAAGTGGGTCTGGGACTAAGACCTTCCACCCTAAGTGTGGGCTGAGGCCAGGACTGACCTTTATTTCATCCTGAGCCTTGCAGGGATGGGGAGTCAGTGTAGACTCAACATTGAGTCAGGTAATATTGGAATCTGGAGAACCACTTGTGTGGGGAAGGATGTGGGGCTCAGGAGGGCACTGTTGTTTGTACTCCTCTCTTAGGACTCCCCTCTCCCTCTCTCATCCCTCAATGGTAGAAGAGAAACTTCAACTAACGGTGTAGGAAGAGGGGGCAGAGGAATATTTCTGTGTGAACCAGACTTGGGCTTCATAGTCATCCTAGCCCCTACTTCTTATTTATCAATGGAATGGCCATATGGGTTTGGGAGGACAGGGGATCATCCTAGCTCAGAATGTGTCTTAGTTGTAGAGTGATTGCCTAGCATGCCTGAAGCCCTGGGTTTGATTCCACACAGAAAAAGCTGGAAGAAGTGGCGCTCAACTGGTAGAGCAACAGCCTTGATCAAAAAGAGCTCAGGGACAGTGGCCAGCCACTGAGTTCAAGCCCCAGGACTGGAAGAACAAATCTTTGTTGGAGGATTTTTTCCCTTTGAAAACAAATTATTCTTTGTGATAAGCATAATATGGACCTCTTCCATGGCCATCAATGGGACATTAGCTGTCCCTTGAATTTGGGCCACCTCCTGGCAGCCTCTGCCCTACCCCACCCGCAGTTTACCCTTCCCATCACCTGGCAGATGGAGGCCTGAGAGAAGGCCAACTGGCAACCTACTTCAGTGGCTGCTGAGGCTTTTGAGATCCATTATGTCACATGAGTCTACAGAAGAAAGGGAGGGAGGACTCCTTGCCCAAGCCCTCGAGTTGGAGGCTGCTCTGGGTGTGGGGCATTTGCCACAGATAGTGCTCCGTGGGGGAATCCTCTATGTGGTCAGGAACCTCGACATCTCCTTTGGCAGTTTCCAAGCTGTCTTGAAGTTGCAATTCTTCAAAACCTTTCTGCTCCATCTTCATTTTGCCCACTCCAAAGCCTGAGGTGTCTGAAGGGGTGGTGGTGGCAGGGGGCTCAGGCTGTGCAGGCATCTGGAGCATTCTGTCAGCACCTTCCCCTGCGAGGAGCAACAGCAGCTCTCGCAGCTCTCTCTTCTCCTCCATCTTCTGGGAGAGCCGGCACATATGCTTGGCTTTCTCCAAACACAGCTCATCCAGAACTAACATGTGCTCTTTACACACCATGAAGGACTCCTCTATGGTGCAAATGTGTGCTAACAGCTGGCTGCACCAATGGTGGAGTTAATCCGCTGGACTATGGAAATCCACCTCATCATGCAGGTCATGGACTCAACAGGTTTTCCTCTCGGATGCCCACGTGTCCCACTTCCAATCCTCATGCCTGCTGTGGAAACAGCTCATGGGGCAGGAGGCTTGTGGCTCCACCTCTATCTTGCACTGAGTTGCTGTGTTGGCAGGGCGCCTGCAGTGGGGCTGCCACTCCTGCAGCAAGAGTTTCCCCCTGTGGATCTCAGCCTCTGAGAGTGCTCGCAGAGCCATGTCACTCTAGGTTTGGAGCATGTCTCCATCTTCTGTGATGGTCATGTTGGGAGAAGTCACCTCCTTAACTTTTGCTTCTCCAGGGCTCACAGCTTCCCCTCCCCAGGGAAAGCCAGGAAGCTCAGCTGGGCCTGCAGGCTCTCCTCCTGTGGTCTGGTCACTTCCAGGCACTTAAAAGTGTCCTGCCACTTTGGGGGCACCACCTGGTCCCCCAGTTGGTTGGGTCCTGCACTTGCTTCAGTTGCTCCAGCAGCTGGATCTGCCTCTGCAGGGTCTATTGCAGGGACTCCTCAGAGTTCAGCCACACATTGGAGGCAATGTGCTGCTCATAGTTGGCTCTGAGCTCCTGCAGCTGGGCCAGGGACTGCTCCTGCCACTCCTGCAACTCCCAAGCTGCTTGGCTTTCTCTCTCTCTCTCAGCCACCTCTTTACATTTGTCTATCTTCTCCTCTGAGTGGACTAGCTATTTCCACAGATGTTTCTTCACCTGCTGCTCTGAGTCCAGGATGCTGGTGAGCTCCTCCTTCTCACCGCTTACCCTGTAGAGAGCATCCCACAGCAGAGCCAGCTGTTCCTCTTGCTATGGGTTGCACACACATGTGCATCGTGTGGTCTCGAGGATCTCCTGACAATCCTTGCCCTTTTCCTCCAGTCTCTGTAGTTGCTCCTGCTGCTCCGCATTCTGGAGACAGAGCCTCTGGTTTTCCTTGACCTGGATGTGAAGTTGTTTCTCCAGGTTTTTCAACTCAATTTGCTTGTGGTAGGCCTGGGCCTGCAACTGCTACTCAGCCTGAGATGGCTCTGCCAGCTTAATCCTCAGTTCCCCCAGTTCATTCTCTAGGTCCAGCACCTGCCTCATCCTTCACTCCTTCTCCTTTGTCAGTTGGTTCACCTGGTCGGTGAGCCAAGGAAGCTCCGCCTTCCATGCAGAACTGTCAATGCTCAGGTCCTCCGTGAAGGTGTCTCTCTCCAGATTTGCTTAGTTCACCATCCAGCTCAGGTAGCCCAATAATCTCTTCAGTACCCACACCCCACCAGCACTTGTTGGAACTTGCAGATTCTGTATTTCCTGTTACTCTTCTGTGTCCAGAGCACTTCCAGCTTCTCGTGAAATTCTGTGTTCACTTGCTCCAGTTCATCGAAACTTCTGGTCTTTTCCTCAAGCTGAAGTGTCACATATTTCAGCTGTTTGAAGAACATTTCTATCAACTTGGCAAAAACTCAACAGAGAAATCGCAGATCTAAACACCTGCATAGATGAAATAGATTTAATAGACATCTATCAAATATTTCACCCAGAAACATCAGAATACACGGTTTTCTCAGCACACATGGAACATTTTCCAAAATAGAACACATTTTAGGCCACAAAGCAAACTTGTCCAAATTCAGAAAGATTGAAGTCATTCCTTGCATTCCTTCAGACCACAATGGAATAAAATTAGAGCTCAACACCAAAAGCCATCAAAGAATGTCCTGTAACACATGGAGGTTGAACAACACACTGCTGAATCACGAGTGGGTCATGGAAGAGATTAGAAAGAAAATGCAAAAGTTCATGATATTCAACAAAAATGATCACACAAATTATCACCTCATCTGGGACACATCAAAGGCAGTACTCAGAGTCAAGTTTAGAGCTCTGCGTTCCTACATCAACAAATTGGAGAGATCTGAAATCAACAATTTAATGAGATATGTGAGCCTCATTGAAAAAGAGCAGCAAGAAAAACCGCAATCCAGTTGATGGAAAGAAATAACTAAAATTAAATCAGAATTAAATGAATTAGTATCCAAATAAACCATAGAAAGAATCAACAAAACCAATTTGGTTCTTAGAAAAAATTAACAAAATTAACAGACCCTTAGCAAATCTAATCAGTAAAAGAAGAGAACACACACAAATGAATAAACTCAGAGATGAGAATGGGTACATCAGCACAGAAACAACCAAGATTCAAAACATTACAAGGGAATACTTCTCAAAACTTTATGCTAATAAGTTTGAGAACTTAGCAGAAATGGACCTTTTCCTAGCAAATACTGACATGCCAAAACTAAACCAAGATGAGTTAAACCATTTTAACAGGCCCATAGGAAGCATTGAAATAGAAACAGAAATAAGACACCTCCCATCTAAGAAAAGCCCAGGAACAGATGGATTAACAGCAGAATACTACAAGGCATTAAAAGCAGAGCTCACACCAATACTCCTCCAACTCTTCAATGAAATTGAAAGAGAAAGTTCACTACCGAACTCATTCTATGAAGCTATCATAACCCTCATCCAAAACCAGGCAGGGACTCATCAAAGAAAGAGAAGTATAGACTCATTTCATTCATGAAAATCTTCTCAACAAAATTTTGGCCAATCAACTTCAACAATTTATCCAAAAAATCATAAACCATGATCAAACAGGATTATTTCAGGGATGCAAAACTGGTTCAATATACGGAAATCAAATTCATCACATCATATAATTCATCACATCAACAGGAGCAAGAATAAGAACCACATGGTTATCTCAATAGATGCAGAAAAAGCATTTGACAAGATTCAACACCCCTTTATGATGAAAGTTCTGGAAAAATTAGGAATTCATGAAACATTCCTCAATACAATAAAGGCTGTATATGACAAACCTACAGCCAGCATTTTACTTAATGGTGAAAAACTAAGGCCATTTTCTCTTAACTCAGGAATGAGACAAGGATGTCCACTCTCTCCACTTCTCTTCAATCTAGTATTAGAATGCCTAGCTGCAGCAATAAGACAAGATGCAAACATAAAGAGGATCCAAATAGGGAAAGAAGAAGTAAAACGCTACCTCATTGCAGATGACATGATCTTGTATTTAAAGAATGTCACAGACCCCATTCCCAAATTACTCCAGCTGATTCAAAACTAACCCTCAAAAATCAATGGATTTTCTGTATGCCAACAATGAGAAAAGTGTGGCTGAAATTACGAAAGCAACTCCATTCATAATAGCCACTCAAAAAAATAAAATACTTAGGAATTAACTTAACCAAGAAGTGAAGGACCTCTATAATGAAAATTTTAAAAACCTGAAAAAGGAAATCAAAACAGAACTTCAAAATGGCAAAAATTCCCATGGTCCTGGATTGGGAAGATCAACATCGTGAAAATGGCAATACTTCCCAAGGCTATCTGCAAATTCAATGTGATACCTATCAATATTCCAACCTCATTCTTCAAGGAAATAGAAGATGCAATACAAAAATTCATATGGAATAATTAAAGACCCCAAATGCAAAAACAATTCTCACCAGAAAGAACAGTGCTGGAGGCATACCAATGCCAAATTTCAAACTCTACTACGAAGCCATAGAAATCAAAACAGCTTGGTACTTGCACAAGAACAGAACTCAAGACCAATGGAATAGAATTGAAAACCCAGAAATGAATGCACAGACCTGTGGCCATCTAATCTTTGATAAGGGAGCTCAAAAAATATAATGGAAGAAGATATCCTCTTCAGTAAATGGTGCCGGCAAAATTGGTTAACTACTTGTAGAAAACTAAAGCTAGATCCTTATATATCACCCTGCACCAGAATCAATTCCAAATGGATCAAAGACTTCAGAGTCAAAGCAGACACTCTGAAAACATTACAGGATAGAATAGGAGAAACCCTAGGTCTCCTTGGCACAGGGCGAAATTTTCTTAATAAAGACCCAGAAACACAACAAATCAAAGCAAGTTTGGACAAATGTGGTCACATGAAATTGCAGAGCTTCTGCATAGCAAAGGACATAGCAATCAAGATTAATAGGAAGCCCACTCATTGTGAGAATATCTTCACTAGCCATACACCCGACAAGGGTCTCATATCTAAAATGTACCTGGAACTCAAAAACTTAAATCCCCCAAAAACAAATCTTGAAAATACAACTGCCCAATAAATAAGTGGGCTAAAGACTTAAAGAGAAACTTCTCTGAAGAGGAAAGAAGGATGTCCAATAAACACATGAAAAAATGCTCAACCTCCCTTGACATAAAAGAAATGCAAATCAAAAAAACATTGAGATACCACCTTACCACAGTTAGAATGGCAGTAATCAAGAACTCTAATAACAACATATGCTGGAGGGGATGTGGACAGAAGGGAATCTTACTGCATTGTTGTTGGGTTTGTGAACATGTTCAAGCACTTTGGAAAGTAGTATGGATTTTCCTCAAAAGACACATAGAACTCACCTATGACCCAGCAATCCCACTTTGGGGCATGTACCCAAATGTTCAAAACAAGACCACACTAAAGCTACCAGCACAGCTACGTTTATTACTGCATTATTTACCATAGCTATGATATGGAATCAGCCCAGATACCCCTCAGTTGATGAATAGATCAATAAAATGTGTTACATATGCACAATGTAATTCTATGCCTCCATCAGACAGAATGCCAGTGCCCCATTTGTTAGGAAATATATTAAGTGAAGTAAGCCAAGCCCAAAGAACAATAGGTCCCATGGTTTCTCTTATCTGCAATAATAAGTATATATCTGAGTCAAGCAGAAAAGGTCAGATAAGTTGATGTTAGGGAAATGAACTCTAAGATATGTATTCAAATGTTTTTTTTTTCTTTCATGCTATTGTTTCTAACACATTTATAAGATTATTTCTTTGTTGCTTTGTATGTCCCTTCCCACGGTATAACCCCTGATTTCACTGTATTTGATATCCATGTACTTTGTGGAGGGGAAAGAAAAAAGAAATCGTTCAAATACGGATATAGGTGGACCCACTGCAACAATGAGATAGATGTACAAGTCCTTATGTTGAAAACATACTTAACAATGTTGGTGCAGGGGGAGGATTTGGTGGAGTGGCAGGGGGGACGATGGGAAAGTATGGGAAGGGGAAACAAAGGAGGAGGCTACAATGCTTGATAAGAAATGTACTCATTATTTTGCCGATGCAATTGTAACCCCTGTGCACAGTATTTTCACAATGAAAATATTATACAGCAAAAAATTAATAATATAGGACATTTACTCATTTTTCATTAATACTTTTTAGTGTTGAAACATGATACTTAATTAAATGGAAGCACTGTCATGGTCTTCACATGTTTAGAGTCTCTCCCAAGTATGAGCTTTGTCTTCTGTGTCTTCAGACACCTTCCTATAGAGATTTCTTTAAATGATTTATACTCAGAAGCAAATTGAGGGATGAAATTGTAAGGGTGGGGCTAGAAATGTGGCTTAGTGGTAGAGAACTAGCTCAGCATGCATGAATGCCTGGATTTGAATCCTCAGTGCCACACACAAAGGAAAAGCCAGAAACTGTGGATTGGCTCAAGTGGTAGGGTGCCAGCCTTGAGAAAAAGATGTGGGGAAACCTGGTACATTTGTTAGAGTTACACCAGGGTTAGGCTTTTCTCGTCCTCTTCAAACAATGACTAATTAACCTTCCTCTCTCAGGTGAAGGGAGCCTCAGGCTATCTTTAGGTTAACAATAGAGAGCCAATTTATTGGGGGAGAGGGGAGGAACAGAATACAAAAACCCTGCTTTCTGATCTTAGCAAGTGGGTTTTTGATTCTCTGTCAGATTTGAAGGCCCTTCTTCTACTCTGCCAGTCCATTCTCCTCCCTTCATTCTCCATATAATTAATGCAAATACTCAGTCCAAGGATAGGCAGGGCCCTTTCTCTACGATCTCCAAGCACCTGAGTTAGAACCTGGCTCTGCCCTCTTGGCTTTGGTGTCTTCAGCTGCCTGAGAAGTGCAACCGAGACAGTCTTCCTGCTCTGTGTTTGTGTGAAGGCGATGCTGGGTCCCGGCACACTGCAGAAGACCTCATGACTGGGACTTGTTCCCTTCTCTCTCATGAAGTCCAAGATCATATTCATCTATCTATCTATCTATCTATCTATCTATCTATCTATCTATCTATCTATCTATCTATCTATCTATCTATCTATCTATCTATCTATCTATCTATCTATCTATCTATCTATCTATCTATCTATCCATCCATCTCTCTACCTACATACCTACCTACCTAGCTAGCTATCTCTTTGCCAGTTCTTGAGTTGATCTCAAGGCCTGGGCACTGTCTCTAGCACTGCGCTACTTGAGTCACAGCATGAATATTTGTGTTTTGTGTGTGAGAGGTACTGAGGAATCAAACCCAGGGCTTCTTGCATGCTAGGCAAGCACTCTCTCACTAATCCACATTCCCAGCCCCCTCATCTTTTCCTTAGTGGAAGTTTTTACATAAGTATGCCACCATCTTACAACTCCAAGTTTAATTTTCTGAATATTTCAATGAAACCTAACCTTCTCTTACCCTACCTGATTTGTGGCTGTACCGGCATTGGCCTCATAATGAAATATAAATAAAGGCTGCTGAGAGTTTAAGTGCATCATATAAGGACACAAGCCTGGAACCCTAGAAGAGAAAATCGATGGGCGTGAAATGAAGAGAATGATGTGGTATGTGCAACAAGCATATCTGAAAAATCAATCAGTAAATAAAAGCAGAAGCATATCATGTGATCTGTTTGCCCTCAGGGAGGTAATATACACACATAAGTAGTTAGAGCACTGATACATAACATGACATTCTCTTTTTTAATATTTATGGCCATCCCAGGGCCTAAAGTCAAGGCCTCATGTATTCCTCAGATGTTTTGCTCAAGGCTGAGGCTATACCACCGCCACAGCTCCACTTCCAGCCATCTGGTCATTAATTGGATATAAGTACCACCCAGGCTTGCCTGGTCTGGCCTGTATTTCCTGCTCGGCTGTCTCAAAGCTGAAGCTCTACTATCTGGGACACTGCTCCACTTTTAGTTTAGTGGAGATAAGAATCTCACAGACTTTTCTGCTTGGGATGGCTTTGGATGGCGATCTCCTGAAGATATTTCAAGCACCTTTCCTTAGGGATTCGCCAAGGAGCCACTCTACACAAAACCTTAGTCTAAATCTCGGGAGGTACTAGAGAAAAACAGAAACATGAAGATGTTTCTAGTGTATTATAGATATTTAAGATTGGAGACACATAACACTCATAACTATTACATCATTTTATAGGCAAAAGGACCAATGAAGACAATAGGAGAATCACTGCAGCTTTTGGTCCTCTTATCCAGAGACAGTAAATTCACTGCAGCTCAAAGCTAAGTGACAGAGCTGGCATGAACTGTGGACCTTAGCTCCCAAAACCTGACACTCATTTCTCACTTTTGGCTTCTAACCTGTTACCAGAGGGGAAGATGAGGATAGCGAATCCTTCTCAGAAAAAGCAGCTATAAAGAACATTGGGTAGTTTACTTATAAATGCAAACCATTGGAATGACCCTGTGAAGAAGTCAGATTGTCCAGATTAAAAAATGAAGAAGAAAAGAAAGGCAGGTGCCACTTCTGCTGACTATAATCCCAGCTCCTCAGACAGATGAGATGTAGAGATTATCAGTTTGAATCCAGCCCAGGCAGGAAAGTCCTTGACATGCTTATTTCTAAGAAATCACAGAAAAAACCCAGAAGTGGGACTGTGATTCAAGGGTAATGAGCTACCCTGGAGCAAAGGAGCACAGGGACAACCCCTAGGCTCATAGTTCAACCCCAGGACATGCCCCACCAAAAGATCCTGTTCCTCCAAGTCTTTGTGTATGTATGGATGAATTCCTATAGGGGAATCTCCAGAGTAGCTGTTGTGAATGGCACCAAGCTAGGAAATTTGTTTTCAATACAATGATTTTATAGCACAGAGATGGCTTTCATGACAATGTATGTTCTGGGGCTCCCCTCACGGGGCCCAGTGTAGCTTGAGGGTTTCTCTGCACCCCAGGCCTGTTGGAAGAAGCCTCTCACATTGTCTAAACAGGCAGGCTAAAGGCCTCACTCCTGTACAGCTATGTAACAAACAATTCCATCCAGGCCAATTAGTGAGGATGAGTGTGGGCGGGCTCTGAAGGTAAGAAGAAAAAGGCCTCTTTGTACTCCAAGCTCTCTCTCACCCCAGTGCTCTGATTTGACAGGAAGCCTTCATCTGTGTCACCTCTCGTGGCAGGCCAAGTTCCTTGCACTTATTCTGTATTTGTGAGGCTATGTTCTGGTGTTCATATACAATGCTAAATGTAATTCAGGAGTCCTTCAAGAACACAACTAGGGCACTGAACTTAAGGAAATGTTTCATTGCAGATGATGATGAGCCTATGATGCCTCTCCTAGGTTTCTTGAAGCTTGGGAAATCCAAGCACATGTCAGATATCAAAATACTTCCTGTCATATGGGGCTGGTGAAGCTCATCTGGTTTTGAAACCTTTGACATCTCCTACTTGACATCTCTCGTGGTTGGCTAGGTTTGATTGTGAACACAGGGCTTGGGGGCTGACCATGAGATCAAAGCAGAAGTCTAGTGCTTTACCATTTTGTGTCACAGCCTCACTTCTGCTTTGTGTGTGTGTGTGTGTGTGTGTGTGAATACATTAGTCCTGGAGCTCTTAGGATGACATCTTTAAGCCATCCCAGGCAATAAAATCCATGAGACTCTTCTCTCCACTAAACTACTAAAAAAGATGAAAGTTGGGCTGTGGTTCAAGTGGTAGAGTGTCAGCTTTGAGCAAAGGAAGCTCAGAGACTGTGGCTAGGCCCTGAATTCCAGCTCTAAGAATTTTTAAGACACCCTTTGCCCCCACTCCACCCCTAATCAGGCCATAAATCCAGATTTTGGTCACCCTGGATCTCACTTCCATTCCTGCTGCTTTCACAGAACTGCCACAAGTGGCCAGTGTGTGCCCAGCACTGGATTAAGAAGTGAACGTACAACAAGGGGGGCATAGCCAGGTCAAGGCTAATGTCCCAGAACATTTATGTATTGGCCATACTAGTCTCTAATCCCCCCAGTTTCCTGGACCTAGAATTTAAAGTGTGAGCATCTGTATTCTGGGCATCCAGAATTGTCTAGAAGGACATGAGAGGCCAAGCTGGGGTGGGAAGATAGACTTTGCTGCTACAATGTACGTTGACATTTCCTAGACACCGATGGATACTTCCAAGCCACCTTGACCTCAAATCCCATGTAACCCCGGATCCTCCTTGCTTGGGCAGCCTTTTGTCAGCTATCAAGCTCTAGTTGGCCAGAGCCGCCACAAACCCTCCTTCCCCCACTCCACTGCCAGCATGCAGGGAGGGATGTGAGCCAGAGGCTTAGCTGAGGAAAAGGACAGGATATCACATGACTAAGGTTCCTCCAGAGGCAGGGGACAACTTATGCCAGACTGCCCTGCTGACCCAGAATCCCCGGGAGGCGCCCAAAGATTTGGACAGGCCGGACTTGGGCCCTAAAGAAAATTTGGAATCCAGGCCTCTGGCAATTTAGGAATCATTGTTGACCCTGATAAGGGGCTAAAGGGGAAGGTCAGTGTGGAGGAGGGGCAACATCCGAGGTCAGAAAGAGGCAGCTCAGGGAGGGGACAGAATAAGATGAGGGAAATACACACACACACACACACACACACACACATGCACACAGGTAGCCCAAGGCCTCAGCAGTCCCTGAGAACCCTGACCATCCCACCCTCAAGAAGATGGCACTACTATCCTCAGACCAACTGTAGACAAAACTCAGGGCCTCTCACAAGTCTGGAGTGGCTCATAACATAGCTTGGCATTTCCTAAATGTACATACCACTATACAGAAATCTCAGCTACCTTATTTTTGGTTGTCAGTCATGGGGTTTGAACTCTGGGCCTGTGCACAGTCCCTCATCTCCTCAGCTAAAGGTGAGTGCTCTACCACTGGAGCCACAGTGCCACTTCTGGCTTTCTGGCAGTTCACTGGAGATAAAGTCTCACAGATTTTCCTGCCCAAGCTGGCTTTGAACCGCGATCCTCAGATCTCAGCCTCTACCATCCCACACCTGATACCATTCATCAAGTCCCTGCCTGCCACAGGCCACGACCTCTGGAGTTCTTGGTAAGGCACTGCCCACTATGCTGTGGCTTCACACTGGGACAAACCTGGGGAGTTCTTAGAAATGTCTGTACAGTGAGGCCAGCACCTGTTCTCCCAAACACAGCACCCCTACTACTTCACCATCTCTTACAAGCAAAGAAGGGGTGGCTTTCTTTCTTTCTTTCTTTCTTTCTTTCTTTCTTTCTTTCTTTCTTTCTTTCGTCCTTTCTTTCGTCCTTTCTTTCGTCCTTTCTTTCGTCCTTTCTTTCGTCCTTTCTTTCTTTCATCCTTTCTTTCTTTCGTCCTTTCTTTCTTTCGTCCTTTCTTTCTTTCTTTCTTTCTTTCTTTCTTTCTTTCTTTCTTTCTTTCTTTCTTTCTTTCTTTCTTTCTTTCTTTCTTTCTTTCTGTCTTTCTTTCTTCCTTTCGTCCTTTCTTTCTTTCGTCCTTTCTTCCTTTCGTCCTTTCTTTCTTTCTTTCTTTCTTTCTTTCTTTCTTTCTTTCTTTCTTTCTTTCTTTCTTTCTTTCTGTCTTTCTTTCTTTCTTTCGTCCTTTCTTTCTTTCTTTCTTTCTTTCTTTCTGTCTTTCTTTCTTTCTTTCTTTCTTTCTTTCTTTCTTTCGTCCTTTCTTTCTTTCTTCCTTTCGTCCTTTCTTTCTTTCTTCCTTTCGTCCTCTCATCCTTTTTTTCGTCCTTTCTTTCTTTTGGGTTGAGGGGCTTGAAATCAGGGCTTGGGTACTGTCTCTGATGTCTATTATTCCTCAAGGCCAGTGCTCTACCACTTGAGCCACAGCTCCACTTCCAGTTGGGTTGGAGATGAGGCTCGCGTGGTACTTTCCTGCCTGGGCTGGGAAATGGGATCCTCTGGATCTCAGCCTCCCGAGTGGCAAGGATGATAGGCGTGGGATGACAGGCATGAGCCACTGGCACACAGGTTATGGTGTCTCATTCTTCAGAATTTCCATTAGTCCTCCTCTAGACGCTACCACCTAGACACTCCTCTACCTCCCTCAGGGACAGCAAAGGGAGGCTGAGAATTTTGGTAGGGCCATAGGCTTTAAAGGGGCCCCTCCACATCAATAGCCCTCTCTAAGTTCCCATCTGCCTCCTCTGGATGGACTGGTTGTCCAAGGAAAATCAGACCCAGTAGGAGTTCTGGGGCCTGCCCAGTGTCCCTCCACCCCACCCAACAGGTACCTGTGGATTTCTGGGGCCAGCTACTCCATGTCCTGGTGGAAGACTTTGGGAGGGTTGCTGATAACTGGGTACAGGGGTGCCCAGGGCAGGAGGGTGTCCAGCTCCCCACTGTCAAAGAAGGAGACACAAAGCGTGGATGGATCTACTGAGTTTCAGGGCATAGCCATCCACATGTCACTAAGGTCCCTTGGAGAACTGTATCGGGACAGTCTCACACATCTATATTAAGACTCACACAACTGTACCGAGCCTCTCACCTGCAGCCCTGGCTGGAAATGAACATGCTCTGCTATGCTGTCCATCATCTGCAGCACCTTTGCTCTCTGTGTTTCCTGTCAGATCCTCCTTCTTAAGCAGGACCCCCTTTTCAAGTGCTGACTCCAAGAAGCCCGTTCTGATCACCTTGGCAGAGCTGGCACATCTTCGCTCTGCAGGCTGCCGGCTTTGTCACACTCTGCCTTCTGGCCAGTGTGGGTTGAGAGTGCACAAACGGGCAGGCCTGGCTTCCACTACTGGATTTCTGAAGGCCCTGATACACCACCCAGGGACTGGTGTTTTATCACACTCCGTGAGAGGGCACTCGAAGCCCAGGCAGTCTGTGGTCATAAGACAGGGCCATTTCTTTGTGTCAGCTTGAACTGGAGGATCGGGGAGCAGACTCTCTGAGTTTTATTGCTCAAGGCTGGTGCTCTACCTCTTGAGCCACAGCTACACTTCTGGCTTTTTGGTGGTTCCATGGAGAGTAGAGTCTCACGGGCTTTTTAGCTTATGGCTGGGTTCAAATAGTGATCCTCAGATCTCAGCCTCCAGTAGGACAGGGATGAGCCTGAGCCCCAGGTGACAGGCACCAAATGCTTTTTTTTGCTCCTATTTATCTCCAGTCAACTAGCAAACCCAAGTTAAAATAATCAGTTACTGGGGATCAAAATCCTCTCCTACGTCAGTTAATCCAAAGAGATAAAATGTCTTTGGAAAAGGCTAGTCTGAGTTGGCTAGGGGTATTTGTGTGTGTGTGTGTGTGTGTGTGTGTGTGTGTGTGTGTGTGTGTGTGTGTGTGTGTGTGTGTGTGTGTAAATGTCAGGGATACCTACCCTTATCTCTGTGGTGCCTCATCCTCCCAGCAGGGAGTGCATAAAGGATCCTGACCCCAAGGAAGGTGGATGGGCATGGGTACTTAAGGTCATATCCAGGGGAATACTCTGAATTCTGTCTTGCAACCGAAGCCTGGACAGATAATGGAGAGAAGGAGAGGTTTAGGAGACCATCAAGGGAAGCTGCTTACCTTTGGCTAGAAGTAACAGCCAGCTAGAAGACTGAATCCATCTTTCTTGGTAGTCAGATAAAAGGTGGACACTGTTCATTTATTTTATTATGATTGTGTGATCCCTAGGGCTTGGATTCAGGGCCTGGGTGTTATCCCTGAGCTTCATTTGTTCAAGGCTCAGGCCCTACCACTTGAGCTACACCACCACATCTGGCTTTTTTCTGTGTGGGCTTGGGGGAGAGACGTGGTTTATGAGAGATAAGAATATCACGAACTTTTCTGCCCGGGCTGGCTTTGAGTCACGGCCATCAGCCCTCAGACTACTGAAGAGCCAGGATGATGGGTGGGAGCCACAAGCTCCTGACTGCCACCATCCATTTATAATCCCTTAGGCCCAGGGCTGAGCCACCCCCACTGCACCTCCTTGTTGGGAGTGGGAAGCAGACATGAGGGGTTTGATACTTCAACAGCCTATCTTTGAGCATTGTTCCAGGTCAGTCTGATGGTGGCTTCCTCCTTATCCACAGCAATGACTTGGCTCTGTCACAAGAACAAATGTCCCCCTGGAGGTGTCAGGTCTGGGGTCTTTCCTATGCACCCCACCCCCCTGACCGAAATGAGGGTCTTTCCTGCCCAAGCTGGCTTTGAGTTGAACCATGATTCTCAGATTTCCGCTCTTGAGTACTTAGGGTGATAGCCATGAGACACGGGCACCTGGCCAAAGATACTTTTCCAAGCCTGTCATACTATCCCCTCAGGAGACTGAGATCTGAGGACTGCAGTTGGATGCACCCTTCTCAGCAAAGTCCATGAGAATGATTATCTCTAATTAAACACCCAAAAAAATTGGAAGTGGAGCTGTGGCTCAAATGGCAGAGTGCTAGCTTTGAGCATAACATAAGGGATGGGACCCAGGCCCTAGTTATAAACTTTTTCTATCATAGACCTACCCAAGAAAGGGAAGCAGGTGGGCACACAGGAGCTCAAAGCTCACACATAATACTCAAGACTCACAGAATTGACCCCATCCTGCTCTGATTCTCTAGATTCTATGTCCTAGATTATGTCAGTCTTAGATGGGATTGACCATGGACCAAGTCAGGACATTCAAGTACAATCTCTTACTGAGGATCCCATGACCTCATCAAGGACTCAAGTTCCCTCGACACTGGGCAGTCAGTTGAGGTCTAGTTATCCAGCCACAAGATATGGGATTGAACGGATATCTTGGCCAAGGGATGCAGACTGGAGGGCTGTAGGACCTTCTCTCTCAGGAAGGAGAAAAGGTCTATCCATCCCAGGAATGTTCCTGAGTTGTGAGTATCCTCAATGAAACAACCTTGCTCAGTGCCTCTGGTTTTCCCACCAGCCTCTACCCAGCCCTTCCCCAGCTTCAGTCGGCCCTCTCTGAATCCCAGATCTGCCATCTAGACTAAAAGTTGAGCCAGCAAAGGAACCCACCTCTATCTCTGAGAATGGCAGTCATGGGGCCCGACAGTCCCCTAGAGGAAGTCTTGGGGCAACACTGGTCTGATTCCCGCCCTCATTCTCTGGATGTCCTGTGCCAGTGGCAGGCTTACCTCTGTCTCTGGTCAAGGAATGAACACTGGGGGTGTCATCTTCAGATTGAGCCAGCAAAAGTCCCAGTCCCCAAGGATGTACTACACAGGCATCCAGCAATGGATGACAGCCATCTGGTCAATGGTGAAACCAAAGTGCCAGGACTTTTAACAGCCATGTGGCTGGGTCGAAGTCTCTATCCCTGATGGTCTAAGTTGTTAGGTGAGGTCATGTCTCCAATGGCCTGACACACCTGACCTGGGATCGTCCTCCATCTTCATCTTCTTACTTATACCTTGCCACCCCCCTCTTCACACTCCCTCAGCCTATACCTCCCTATCTATTGGACAATTTCTTCTTGTATGACTAGAAAATAAACTCGGTGGGCCAGGGGAGACTGAAATTTGGTGACACACCCTGAGCCCTAGGGTCTACCCAAGGCCATTTCCCTCTGCAGTCCGCGACCACACAGCTCCTGGATGTCATGAAGTTGCTAAGGCGTCAGTGGCTTGGTCCTACATACTGGCTTTAGGGTCTGAAACTGTCCCCACAGAGATTGTGAATGGTTGGCTTCCTTGATCCAGAGACTCCAAACCAAGGCTTGCATGTTCCGTTCTTCCTTCCTTTCCTCCTTTTTTTTCCTCCATCATTCCCTCCTCTTTCTCTTTCCTTTCTTTGTGTCACTCCTGGACCTTGAACTCAGAGCCTGGCTGCTGTCCCTGAGTCTTTGTACTCAAGGCCAACAGTCTACAGCTTGAGCCACTCATCCACTTCTGGAGTTTGCTTTTTGGTAGTTTGTTGGTGATAAGAGTTTTACAGGCTTTTCTTTCTTGGACTTAAGCCTCAGTCCTCCCATCTCAGCCTCCTAAGTAGCTAGGATGACAGGTGTGAAGCACCCGCATCCAGCTCAAACCAAGATTTCTTCATGTGCTCTGGAACCAGCACTGGAACCTTTCAGCGTCTATGACCGCCTGGACCTGGCACTCACTGTAACGGTTTGTTGGATAAATAAATGAGCATCTCTCTACGACAATATTACAGAAAACTCCCATCCAACTCAGGGAAGCATCCTGGGGGTGGAGGGGTTAGTGGGGGAGGTGTCAAAGCCTGAAGTAGCTCTTCCACAGTTCTCCCTCGTCCCTCATCCTGCCCTCCTGGTGCCACTGCACTTAACTCTTTTGGCTCTGAGGATGTGAGCCACGATGTACACGCTGGATTTTGGGGCTCTGCGATGCCTCTCTTCTCAAAAATCTTTGTCCAGCGGCTAACCCACAGTTTGGCACTCAATTCCGCCCTCAGGTGTGAATGAGGCACGTGAGATGAAAGCCTGGCTCAAGGGGCCTCCTCTCCTCCTCCTGGGGCCAGACAGGATGGTCCACCACATCTGGCCCCCAATTTTCATGTTGCAGAGAAAGGATCCTTGAGGCATCCTGGTTCTCTGAATCTCCCAGATTCCAGTGCAGTGCTGGGAATAGTCTCTGCTCACAGCTGGCAGGCTGGGTATGGCGAGGTCACCATCTCTGCTCCCATGATGTCCTTGACTGTGGTGGTCACCCTAGAGAGAACCAGAGGAGAATCAGCAACTGCTGGAGGAAGGCAGTCAAAGCAGGATGTTCATGACAGGAGACGATCTGGCTTGGGAACTCTGCCTGTGCCGCTTTGAACATCATTGTTTGGCAGCTGAAATGGTCCATCTTATTTGACCCATAATCCCAGTCATTAGTAGTAATTGCCAGCTTAAAGAAAAAATCCTGGAAAAGCTGGCATTTCAGTTGCCACAATCAAACTTAAAGGTTTCCAAAGTCAGTGGTCCACTTTTCCTTCCAGACAGCCTACAGCAGGTTACAGAAACTGGCATTCAGCCAGCCCTAGCTAACTGCCATGGCCTGACACCATGCACGGTTCAGCAGGAGGAAGACACTTGCCTACCACTGCCCAGGTGGAAATGGCCCAGGCGGGACACAGATGGGAGTCTGTAGGACTTCAGGGAGGACTGCCCACCGGTGCACTGCCCTAGGAGGAAATCCACGCCACCAGTGGGGGCCTGGAGCCCCCTGCCCAGTTGCCCATGGACACCGCCAAAGCCCTGGGTAAGGTTCCCCTCTCAACCTTGTTTGTGGTGAACCATCTCCTATGTCACACCATTCGCCACCCACCAGACCTTCCTAGCTTCACATCTTCTGCCCTACTCCCCCCATATCATTCCCTAATATGTTTGGCAGACACATTTCCAACCATTGAATTAGGTCCAACTCTACACACCAGAGCAGGGTGTCTGGCTGTATGAGTGTGGCTGTGGTCACTCTTGCCTCACCAGCCTGAAGACAGAAGGACAGGTGTCACTCTGGTCTGCGATTCACACAGACCTCCAAGGGGAGACGCACGCAGGCCCAGCAGCTACTGTGAGCTACAGGAAAGGGGAAGAGAGAGGTGGAAAGAGATGGAAAGGAATATCTACTGAAACCTTCCCCAAGCGATTCATGTAACAGTGAAGGAGAAAATAAAAATTGTGGCTGGGATCATACTTGGCATTGATGACAAAAGAACAATCCACATACACACAAATAAAATGCTTTTGCTCTTTTTAGACATGGTGAGTTAAATATGTTTCCATTGTTCTCATCTCCCTGCTCTCCCAACACACACACACACACACACACACACACACACACACACACACACACACACACACACACACAAAATCCAGACCTGTGACAGAAGACTGGTCCATGCAGCACCAGCAATTTGCTAACTGATTGCTCACCTGAGCACAGTCATGCTGTACAAGGTGAAAGATGATCTCTCTCCCTCCCTCCCTCCCTCCCTCTCTCTCTCATACACACACACACACACACACACACACACACACACACACACACACACACACACACACACACACACACAAACAGAACATTGCCTCTCCTGAGTTTGTCAGTTCCTCATCTGGGACAAAGTACAAGCTGGGGCATCGGGTTCCCTTGTCAGAACCAGGGGATCCCACCAAAGGGGAGCACCACTCTAATAACAAAGAACCACCCTGCCTCTCCCTTTCTCCAGGGTCAGAATCTTCCTCTTTGGAACAACAAACTTTAACTCCACATAAATCAAAACCCTAGGCCAGGATGCTGGATAAAGGAGTCCTGAGACAGATGGCTCCTTAGAGCCAGGACAGATAACAAGCAGGGGTTCATGGTGCCCCCAAAGGAGTGTCTGACCTGGGGTAGGGGTGCTTTGGGGCAAAAGGATGGTGTCCTAAATGAACTTCCTACTTCCAGCTTAGATGCTTCTGGGTGACTTGGCGCATTCTTGGGGAGAATGAGGAGACCAGATGGACCAGGAGTACCAGCAGATTCTGGCAGAGCTGGGAAATGTGATCACCCTGTGAGAACTGATGGCAGCTGGGGTGGGGAGAATAGGTTGGGTGTGTGTGGGAGGAGGTGTGTTCCTCCCAGATATTCATCTATCTGACCCCCAGTATCCTCACCTCCTTAGTGGGCTCTTCTGGGACCCTCCTCAGGTGAAAGGGTGACCAAGCATATAGGACAAGTGCTCAAACAGCAAGGGGGTCTATTTCTGCATCCAACACCCCCACCCCCCGAAAAAAGGAAAAGACCTGAGAAGGCAGGTTTGAAGATGCTGCTCCCCACCTCTGACTGAAGCCACCAGGTTCCCACCAAGGTGAGGAAGGGTGCAGATGGGTGGCTGTTTGGATACATTACTCCAGGCCAGGAGCTCTCTGGGCCCCCTACATACCCAACCCTGCATCTCCCCGTTTCCTGGGACACTGGCCACTAGGGATATGAAAGGGATCGTTGGGTTGCCACCCATCCCCACTCCCCACCCCTGGGGTGCATATGTGGCAGAGCCAGGGTGTACTGTGGGATGCAGGGGAGGCACAGGTGGGACAGGAGAAGGGAGGTGGGAGGCACGGGTCTGGGTCCGCAGAATGGAGGATGCTCTGAGGGGGGGTCGAGGGGTTCTCTGGGCAATGGGGTCCCAGGATGTGGGGCCGCGGTAGGCAGTGGCTCCAGGTGTGGCAGGCCCGGAATCTAAGGACCAGGGACCTGGACCGGGTCACTGAGACAAGCCTGCCAGGGGCGCGTTATCTCAGCTGGGCAACAGAGAGGCTCCCCGGGTCTAGACCGGCAGCGCCATTTTTGAAATAGGGCACCTTGGGGAGGGCCACGGAGGGAGGGGCGGGATCTGAGGGTGCATGGTAGGGCAAGTGTGGTTCTCTACTCCCCTTCAGCTGCAGACAACTCAGGTCCCACCTCATCCACAGCCAGACCTGTTTAGGCGTTGCCGCCATTACTCCTGCAACTGCTGCCGCCAAGGCTGCCTCTTCGGCTGCTTCTTCCTCAGTGGCCTTCTCCTCTGTGGTCACTGCCACCACCATGATAATTGGAAACTTGGACTTGGGACAGACTATGGCCACCCCCCCACCATGGGGCTGCTTGAGGTGATGTGTCTGCTGTGCTAGCTCTGCATGCTCTGCGCTCCCAGTCAGGACCTTAACTTCAATTGAGGCCTCATCAGCCACTGAAGCCACTTCCTCTCATGTATGTACTTACTCCTCTCTGCTCTCTCTCTCTCTCTCTCTGCTTCCCCTCCTCTTGCGGCCCACTTCGACACCTCTGCGCATGCATGCCTGCCATTGAGAGACCCTGGCCACTGCTACCACCACAGTGAGCCCTCTGGGCCCTGTCTCCTCCTCCCCTTGGCCCCACCCCCTCCTCTACTCAGCCCTGCCCCCTGCTCCCCTCAGCCCTGACCCCCTTGCCTACAAGAGCAGCCTTCACTGGGCCCTAAGGCTTCCAGGCCATGGGAATTGCAGCCTCACCTCAGCTCAGCTCTCCCAGCCAACCCTAACACATGCCCATGGAATCAAATCTCCCCTCAGCCCCACCATTGGAGGAGACTCTCCTCTATTCATATCCACTCCACACATCAAGCAAGTACACAGTGACCCCTGTGTGTGTGTATGTAGGTGTGTGTATGTGTGTGTGTGTGTGTGTGTGTGTGTGTGTGTGTGTGTGTGTGTGTGTGTGTGTAAGAGAGAGAGAGAGAGAGAGAGATTGTTCAGGATAACTACCTCAGAAAAAAGCACCCTTTGGGATGACTCAGCACACAGAACACTTCAAAATTCAGCACAGGGGCTGGGAAGGTGGCACAGTGGTAGAGCGCTTGCCTTGCATGCCTGAAGCTCTGGGTTTGATTCCTCAGCACTACATAAGCAAAAAGAAAAAAGCCGGATGTGGCGCTGTGGCTCAAGTGGTAGAGTGCTAGCCTTGAGCTGAAGAGCTGAGGGACAGCGCCCAGGCCCAGAGTTCAGGCCCCACAACCGGACCCCCCCAAAAAAAAACAACAAAAAAAGCACAAAGCACCCTATGTAAAGGACTCAGCACAGTGCGCCCTTTGAAGGACTTAGCATATAATAACCTTTGGGATAACTCAACATACTCCCTTTGAAGGAGGAAGTCCATAGCACGCAGTGTATAGGACTCAGTTCATGGCATACTTTGAAAAACTCAGCATGTAGCACTCTTTACCAGGACTCAGCACATAGCACCCTGTGTTAAGGCTCCATACACACCACTCTTTGAAAGGCTGAGTATGTAGCACTCTGTGTAAAACATTGAGTGCACAGTGCCCTTTACAAAACTCAGCACATAGCAGAGTTTTGAAGGACTCAGCACATACCACCCGGTGGAAGGGCTCAGCACACAGCACCATTTGAAGGACAGTACGGAGCACCCTATATAAAGGACTCAGCACACAGCACCCACAAAACTCACCTCATCCCACTCTTCTCAAGGTTGTAGCACATTGCACCCATTGGGATGACTCAGCATACAGCCCCCTTTGAAGGACTCAACAAAAGTACTCTGTGGAAAGGACTCGGCCCACAGCACCCATTGAAAAATTCACCTGTCCCTCCCTTCTCAAGGGCTCAGCACATAGCACCATTTGGGATGAATTAGCACTCTGCACCTTTTGAAAGACTCAGCATAAAGTACATTGTGTAATGGACTCAGCACACAACACCCTTTGAAAAACCCAGCACAACCCACTCTTCTCAAGGACTGAGAACATAGCACCCTTTGGGATGACTCAGCACACAGCATGCTTTTTGAGGACTCAGCACAAAACCCCCACGCAGGAAGGACCCAGAAAACAGCACCCTGTGAAGGACTCAGCACATAGCTGTATGTCACAAGTTCAGCTGTCATTAGAATTAGGGTGCTTTCATCTGTATCACCATTCTTCAGAAACACTTCACAAAAATCCTACTAGTTCACCTTTAGCTAACCTATGTTTTATGGGGGAGGGTCAGCTGGGGGTCTTGAACTCACAGCGTGGGGGTCCTGTCCCTGAGCTCTTTGGTTCAATGTTAGAGCTCAACCACTTTGAGATATGGCTCCAATTTTGTTTATTTTGGGGGGGTTGTGCTTTGACAGGCCTTACAGTGATCAGGAAGGCCAAGTTGGGGTGTCCATGGCCAAAGGCTCTTAGCTTGGCCTGGAGCTGACCTCTCCCTTCCTTGTTCTCCTGGAAGCCGGGCCTCCTGGAGCTCTCTTGGCCTAAGATGGAACAGATCAGCTCTGGAATCAGCATTCAGGGTGGACAAAAGTCAGTTTGGCCCTGGTCACTTCCCCCAATTGAACTCTAGATGACGATAGTCCCCCACGATGGCAGGGGGTCACATGTCCCGCATCTGGATACAAGGGGGCAGGAGTCAACAAACATAGGGTTTGTACCTGTGAGTTGAGTTTACTCTTGCTCTCCTGGGGCCCCCATCATGCTTCGATGCCACACTTGACAGGAATGTACTTGAGAGTCTTACTTATAATTAACCATCAAAAAGCAAGTGGGGCTGTGGCTCAAGTAGAAGAGCACTAGCCTTGAGCAAGAAAACTCAGGGATAGAACCTAGGCCCTCAGTTCACACACACACACACACACACACACACACACACACACACACACATACACACACACACACACACACACACCACATGCATGCAAAATCAGAGATTTCTACAGTGCAATCTTTGGGTATTCTTTACCTTTACCCCACTAAGCCTGGTGGCTGTTGACCTAGGTGTTTGATGCATCCAACACCACCTGGCATCTTTAATTTTGCTTAACAGAATGGCTACAAGGTCAGCCTTCCCCCATCCCAGCTCCTTGACTGGGTCAAGGTCTATCCAGGCCCTTTGGGGCTCTTTTTACACAATCGCCAAGATGCCTTCAAAACGCATCACATGCTGGGCAATGGTGGCACATGCTTGTCATCCTAGCTACTCTGTAAGCTGAGATCTAGAGGACCACAGTTCAAAGCCATCTTGGGCAGGAAAGTATGTGAGACTCTTATCCTTGATAAACCATCAGAAGACAAGAAGTGGCAAAGTGATTCAAGTGGTGTAGTGTTAGCTATGAGAAAAAGAGCTCAGGGACAGTGGTTAGGCCCTGAGTTCAAGCCCCAGGACAGGAAGAACATATCTTTGTTGGAGGCTTGTTTTCCCTTTGAAAGCAATTCATTCTCTGTGATAAGCATAACATGGGCCTCTTCCCTGGCCACCAATGGTCCATTAGATGTCCCTTGAATACGGGCCACCTCCCGGTAGCCTCTGCCCTACCCGACCAGCAGTTTACCCTTCCCATCACCTGGCAGATGGAGGCCTGAGAGAAGGCCACCTGGCCACCTACTTGTGGTGGCTGATGAGGCTTTTGAGAGTCAGTATGTCACATAGAGAGTCATCATCTGCATCATTCTACAGAAGAAAGGGAGGGAGTACTCGCCTGAGCCTGTGAGCTGTGGGTGATCTGCAAATGTGGCTTCTGTGGCAGGATGTGCTCCATGGGGGAGTACTCTATGGGGTAGGATACCCCGACCTGTCTTTTGGCAGTTTCCACACTGCTTTGAAGTGGCAATTCTTCAAAACCTTTCTGTTCTCCCTCATTTTGACCACCACGGAGCCTGAGGTTTCTGAAACAGTGGTGGTGGCGGGGGACTGATTCAGCCTGTGCCGGCATGTGGTGCCTGCTGTCCATGCCTTCCCCTGAGAGGAACCACAGCGGCTCCCACAGCTCTCTCCTCTTCATCTTCTTCTGGGACAGCCAGCTCATATGCTCAGTTTTCTCCTGACACAGCTCATCCAGGACAAACATCTGATCTTTACACGCCACGAGGGAGTCCTCGATGGTGCGGATGTGTGCCAACAGCTGGCTGCATCGATGGTGGAGCTCATCCGCTGCACTCTGGAAGTCCACCTAAACAGGCAGGTCGTGGACAAAGCAGAGTTTCTTCTCGGATGCCCACGTGTCCTGCTTTCCATCCCCACATATGCTTTGGTGCCAGCTCGCTGCCAGATGGACTGGGCACCCATAGTGGGCCTGCCACTCTTGGTGCAGGAGTTTCCCCCTGTGGATTTCAGCCATGGAGAACACCCTCAGATCCACGGCCCTCTCGGTTTGGGGGATGTCTCCCTCCTCTGCGATGGTCACGTCTGGAGGAGTTGCCTCCTCACCTTTTGCTTTTCCAGGGCTCTCAACTTCCCCTTCCCTAGGGAAGCTCAGCTGGGCCTACATGCACTCCTCCTGTGGTCTGTTCACTTCCAGGCACTTGAGGGTATCCTGCCAATTTGGGGGCACCACCTCGTCCCGACAGTTGGTGGGGCCTGCACTTGCTTCAGCTGCTCCAGCAGCTGGGTCTGCCTCTCTAGGTGCTGCTGCAGGGCCTCCTTCTCAGAGCTCAGCTGCTCATTGGAGGTGATGTGCAGCTCACAGGTGGTTCTGAGCTACTGCAGCTGGGCTAGGGACTGCTCCTGCTGCTCCTGCAGCTCCCAAGTTGCTTGGCTCTCTCTCTCAGCCACCTCTTTCCATTCCTCTATCTTCTCCTCCCTGTGATCCAGCTGTTCCCACAGATGTTTCTACACCTGCTGCTCTGAGTCCAAGATGCTGGCTACCTTCTCCTTCTCACTGCTCACCATGTGGAGAGTGTCCCGCAGCAGGGCCAGCTGTTCTTCCATCTGTCCGTTGCACACATACACATCATGGGATCTTGCAGATCTCGTGCTGTTCCTTGGCCTTCTCCAGTCTCCACGGTTGCTTCTGCTGCTCCATATTCTGGAAATGGAGCCTTTGATTTTCGTGGACCTGGATGTGAAATTGTTCCTCCAGATTTTCAACTCCATCTGCGTGCAGTAGGCCTGGGCTTGCACCTGCTGCTTGGCCGGAGATGGTTCCGAAGGGGGCCATGTCTCTGCCAGCTTCCTTCTCAGTTCCCTCAGCTCCTTCTCTAGGTCAAACACCTGCCTTGCCCCTTGAGTCTTCTCCTTTGTCTGTTGGTTCAACCACTGGGTCAGCCGCCAGGGCTCCTCCTTCTGCACAGACCTCTCAATGCTCAGGTCTTCTGTGAAGGTGTCTCTCTCTAGATTCGCTGCAGTCACCATTCAGCTCAGGTTATCAAGTAGTCTCTTTAGTACCTCACGCCCCGCCAGCGCTTGTCGGAACTTGCAGATTCTGCTTGTCATGTTGCTCCACCATGTCCAGAGTGCTTTCAGCTTCTCCTGCAACTGAGTGTTCACTTGCTCCAAGTCATTGAAGCTTCTGATCTTTTCCTTGAGCTGAAGGGTCACATCATTCAGCTGGTCGAAGAACATTTTGGTCTCATTCTGTGAGCAATGACCACAGAAGCCGCCATCTCCAGCTCTCCCATGTGCTGCTCTGCGGTCTGCAGGCAGCTGGTCAGAGCTTCATGCTCCCTTTCTCTGTCATCGGTCACCTGCTTCACGCTGGCTGGTGAACATTGTAAATCACTTTCTGCCCAAACCAACCTCTGTATGGGTGCCTTGTGGATCTCTAACTCCCTTTTCATTGCTGCGTGCAGTTGGGCTATCTTCTCCTCTCTTACTCCAGTTCATCCTTCAGGTCTGTCTTTTCCTGATTCAGTGGTTGGATCTTGGCACAGAGCGCCTCTTTTCTTCTTTTGCTGGGATCTAGGGTGGGCACCACATGTCAGTACAACTCTGTAGATCCTTGTTGTTAGCAGGACCATTGGCAGTCTGGACCCTGGTGGCTGTGGCTGTGTCCAAAGCCCAGGGAGGCTCATGGTCAGCATCCCATTTGGCTGGACTCTTCTTTGAATCACACTCCCCATTGGCGTTTGTCTCGGGGATCTTTCACTTTTTCATGTTCTCAGTTTTCTTCAATGTTGCAGATCTGTTGGGAAGATTCTTATGCCAGTGTTCTTGAGGCAATTTCTTGCCCGCAGCTCTCTCATGGAGTCCTGTTGTTTCAGACATCTGAGCTCTGGGACAGGAAAGATAGGCTGGCCCCTTTCCCAAGGTCTGGGAAATCCTCTATTCACCTACTCACTGTCTAGGACATCAATTTTCTACTCTACTCCAATGTGGCCTCGAGTATCTTGCTTACCACTCAGCCACCTCTACCTTCCTCAAGTGTTAGTAGTGGTTTCAACCACCTGTGGGAATCCAGATGTTACTGGGCAGCATGGAATGTGGGCGTGGCCACCATTCTTGTTTCCCATTGGTCAGAAATAACCATGAAAAAAATGAGGGTGTGGATGGAATCCTGTGAGGCAGGCAGAATGGGCAAAGTCAAGATAACAGCACCCCTTTGACATGAAACTCTGTCCAGTACAGTTGGGGACAAGAGGATGACCTGCTTTAGCTGGATGGCTGCAAAGATTGGTGTGTATGTCTGTTTGTTGCCAGTCCCTGACCTTGAACTCAGTATCTCGGCACAGTCCTTGAGCTGCATTTGCTCAAGGCTGGCCCTCAACTAGTGAAGCCACATGGCTCTAATTCTGGCTTTGTTTGCACTGAAGTTGGACAGGGGTCTCAAGGACTTTCCTGCTTAGGGTGACTTTGACCACGAACCTCTTATCACAGCCTTGTAAGTATCAAGAAGGACTGCTGAGAGCCATTGATGCCTGCCTAATCATTGGTCTTGCTGATGTTCTTGGTCAGACTGGTGATTTCCTTATCCTTGGATTTAAGTGGTGAGAGCCGGAGCCCACATCCTGGTCCTGACACCTCCAAATGACAGGTGATCCTAAAAAACTCATTTCTATCCATATGAATACCAATGGCATGTGATATATGTGATTGAATGGGCAATTCTTGAATGATTCTAGGATAAAATTATATACAATTATATTATAGGACACTGATCAATTTTAATTAACACTTTATGAAGCATTTAAACAATCACATTCCTTAAATGGAGGCAGAATGAAATAACTAAGAATTAGACATCACATATTATACAGCTGCCATTTTTCCTGTCAGGACTGGGATCGGAACTCATGGTCTGGGTAACTCTTTTGTACTGTGTGGAAAGGGAAGCTCACCTCCTTGAAGTGATGAAATTCAAGTCTGTTCCTTAGACCTGAAATTGATCCCCAGCACTAGAAATCATCCTATTCATGTACATTTTAAATGTTTGGTTTATATCCATATACATAGGTTGACTCCATATAGCGTTCAGTGTATTCATTTTTATTTTTTGTTTTATTCATGTATTGGCAATTTATTTTATTGACTATTATGGCACATAGAACATTGGTTCCATAGGATATAGGTCTGTATATATGTTCCACTTCATACCTGACTCCCAGGACTTTCACAAAAAAAGAAAATGTTTGTCATCATCAGCTTCTTACTCCATGATTCATTTTTTGGGAGTCCTGGCATCTGAACTCATGGCCTACAGGGCCCAATTCATAAATGGGTGAGTGTCAACATGCCATCCTGGGGCAAATTGAGCTGACAGGCAGTTCCAAGGACCTTAGATCGAGCCCCAGGGTTAGACATAATAAGAACAGAGTGACACCCAGTTGGTAGTATGCTAATAAATATGTCTTTATAGAGTGCCAGACATGTCTACACATTATTCAGTTATGTAGACTACCTTCCTACAAATTCTTGTGTATTTATTATCCCTCCATTAATTAATGTTATTGTTTTCATCCTTAATAAATGATTAAGTAAATCAGTGTCCTGAAATTATTTTGTCTCTGTAAGAAATAGTATTCTTTTAATGTTTCATAGTAAATAAAATCAGTCTACTGAAATCATGATGTCTAATTTTATATGAGTAGTATTCAGGATCAGCTCATTCAACCGTGCCATTGATAACATTACATCATTATTACTATGGATTGGAAGGAGTCTCTTAGGATCTCCGCCATCTGGAAGTGGCATTACTGGGATTCAACTCTAGGCCTACCTTGCCATGCGAGACTATGGCTTCCCCAATAGACTGCCATCCTTCAGCAATGCAAGGTGAAGTACCCTTTGGAGTCATGTCATTCAGAACGAAATGGTCACAGTGCAAAGGAATAAAATGTAAAAATGCAATCCTGCCACTATTTATTTTGGGGGGGGGGTCGGTTATAGGGCTTGAACTCTGGGCCTGGGTGCTGTGCCTTTGGTCTTCAGCTAAAGGCAAGCATTCTACCGCTTGAGTCACAGCGCCATTTCCAGTTTTCTTGGAGATAAGTGTATCACGGACTTTCCTGGTTTTGAACCGAGATACTCAGATCTCAGCCTCCTGAGTAGCTAGGATTACAGGTGTGAGCCACCAGCGCCCAGTTCTGCCACTTTTTTTCTGTGCATATTTTTTCCCAGCACAAGGCCTGGAGGTCTAGGATCCCAGGATCGGCTGTGGCTCCAGTGGCTGCAGTGCAGCCTAGGGTGATAGAAGCTGAGGCAGTGTGCCATGACCTGAGTTCAAGACCTTGCTTCGAAAAAAAAAATCCCTCCCCCCCACAAAAAATTTAGCTCCCTGGCTTGCAATTCTCGCCATTATTTTTACTTTGAATTTGAACTCAGGGTCTGGGAAACTCTGCAGCACTGTGGACGAAGAGGAAGCTCACCATGCTTAAAGACAAGAATGTCAGGCCTGGTCCCTAGACCTGAATTCAATCCCCAGCCCTGGAAAACATACTGTTTATATACATTATAAAGATAGGATTTGAACTTACCTATAGATGTTCAGTCCATATTGTTGTTATTGATTGTATTTTTGTTTTCTTCATTTATTTACCGTTTATTGACTGTGATGACACACATTCCATTTATTATATTGATGACATCCCATCACATAGTATCTAAATTTGTGGACATGTTCTCCATTATGTTTGACACTCAGGACTCTCAGAGAAAAGGAAAACAGGTGTCACACTCTGCTTCTTACTCCATGATCCAATTTTTTGCAGTGCTGGGATCTGAACTCAGGGCCTAGCAGACCCAATTCATGAATGGGTGTGTCAAAACGGCAACCTCTAGGCAAGGAAGCTGCCAGTCAGTTCCCAGACCCTGAGATTGAGCAGCAGGGATGGCCAAAATAGCCATACATGGATAGACAGGTGGTATATATCAATAAATATATATTTGTATAGAATTCCAGAGACATGGGCTGGGAAGATGGCTCAGTGGTAGAGTGCTTGCCTTGCATGCCTGAGGCCCTGGGTTCGATTCCTCAGCACCACATAAGCAAAAAAGAAAAAAAGCCGGAGGTGGCGCTGTGGCTCAAGTGGTAGAGCGCTAGCCTTGAGCTGAAGAGCTGAGGGACAGCGCCTAGGCCCAGAGTTCAGGCCCCACTACCGGACCCAAAAAAAAAAAAAAAAAAAGAATTCCAGAGACATATACCTAGGATTCAATGACATCAACTACGTTCCTACTAACTCTTAGGTATTTATTATGCCTCCATTGAAGGAATAGTATTGATTTCACGCTTAATAAACCATTCATTAAGATCAATCAACATCCTAGGATCATTGCATCTAATTTTAGACTAGAACAATGCCCGCAAAAACTTCTCAATCACTCATGACTTTGCCCACATTCCATCGTTATTCCCATGCATAGCAACGAGTCTCGTGGGAAGTCCCCCTATTGGTAGTTATCAGGACCAGGATTCAAAATCAGGGCCTATGATGACATATGGGCCCGTGGCTTCCCTGATAATTTGCTAGCTGCGGCCAATGTAAAGTGAAGTACCCTTTGTAGCCATGTAATTTGGACCCATGTTGGTCACCATGCAAAGGAAGAAAATGTAAAAAATCCATCCTCTGGCTATTTTTCTGTGTGGGTGTTTTTTTTACTCCTGCAAAGCTTCAGGGCCTAGGATCACAGGGTCAACTATGGGCCTATGGCAGCCCACCATCCTAAACCCATCGAAGCTGAGGCAGGGTTGCCATGAAGTGAGTTCAAATCCTTTGGTTAGCAAAAAAACAAAAAACAAAAACAAAAACAAAACCCACCTAAAAACTAATAAAGCACCCTAGTTCAGAATCTTGTTTATTGAGCATGATGACAGATATAACTGTGCTAGCATGGATGACAATCTATTCCCATGTCTATAGAGTTGCTTAAGCCATCTCCATCCTAGCTGAGACCCAGAACTTCCAGAGGACAGGAAACAGGTGGACGGATTGGATTCTCACACCTGCATTCCACATTTGGCTGTGTTGGGATTTGAACTCAGAGTCTAACAGGCCCAATTGGAGAAAGGGTCAAGTGAGGACACCATGATGTGAGCATCTAAGGAACTAGGCTGTTCCCAGGACCTGAGATTGAGCCCTGGGGGTAGGGCAGGTGGAGAGCACAATAGTCACATATTCATAAGCTGAAGATAGTATGCGTATTTGTTTAGAGTAGGAGAGATGGCGACCTGTGATGGAATCAAATCTACCGTGTGACTACTGATTCTTGGATCTTTCCCAATGCCTCCATTTTATGACTGTGATGATTATGGTCACGCTTCATCAATTCTTCATTAAAAATATTCGATACCCCAGGAATCTTGCCTATCATTAACTACTCACATCTTGCAGGAACTACTCATTCAAGGATGAGATTGATCACATTCCACTAGTCTTTCTAGGTCCGGAAACAAGTATCTGAGGATCTCACACCAATCCCTCAATGTAGGGGAGCTGATTGGGATTCGACCTCTGGGCCTTTTGGCCTGGATGGCCTGGGGCTTCCCCAAGAGATGCAGGCCTTCAGCCACTCCAGGTAACCTTCACTCTGTAGGTCGTCGGTTTCAGACCCAACATGGTCACCGTACAAAGGAAAATGAACATAAAAGCACCAGGTGGAACTTCCCACCGCTTTTTGTCCCCTCGCAGCTTTCTTTTCTCCTGCAAGCCCTGGGGTCCTAGGATTCGAAGATGGGCTGTAGTTCCAGAGGCCACAGCATAGAATGATCGGAGCTGAGGCAGAGTTGCCACTACTTGAGTTCGAGCACCCAGTCTGGTTAAAATATATATACATATATATGAAGGAAGGAAGGAAGCACACTAGCACAGAATTTGCGCTATTTTACTGCCAGAACTGAGATTTGAACTCAGGTCTGGGTAACTCTGTTTGCACTGTTGGAGAAGGGGAAGCTAACCATCTTGGAAGACTACAAGGTCAGGACTGGTCCCAGGGCCTGAATTGAAGCCCCAGAACTGCCAAAAATCATATGCCCAAATCTTTTACACATAGGGTCTCTATTTACATACATATGTGAATGCATCATGTTTCAGTGTAGTTTTTTTTTATTGTGTGTCTTAGCCAGGGATGCATTTTGTGTTTTATTGAGTATGATGACAGATATAACTGTGCTGACATGGATAACAACGTATTCCCATGTCCATGGAGTTGCCTATGTCTTCTCCATTCTAGCTGAGACCAAAGACATTCACAGGACAGGAAAACAGGTCAACCTATGGGTTCTCACATCAGGATTCATGTTTTGGCAGTGTTGGGATTGGAACTGAGAGCCTAGCAGGCCCAATTGGTGAAAGAGTCAAGGTGAGGACACCAGCATGTGAGCAACTGAGGAGCTAGGCCATTCCCAGGACCTGACAATGAGCCCAAGGGAGGGCCAGGATAGGCATAAATTCATACTTGAAACATAGGATCTGTATTGACATATATGTGTGGGCAGCATCTTGCATTTGGTGCATTTCTTCTCCTTAATTTGTGTCTAATTCATGATGGTATTGTGAATTTTACTGAGTACGGTGACAGATATAACTGTGATGACACGGATGATGACCTGTTCCCATGGTTATAGGGTTGCCTAAGGATTCATTCTCCATCCTACCTGAGACCCAGGACTTCCACATTAGAGGAAATCAGACACAATGACTGACTTCTGACATCATGGTGAATCTTTTGTCAGGCCTGGGATTTGAACTCAGGTCTGGGTAACCCTGTTGCACTGTGGTGGAAGGGAAACTCATCATCCCTGAAGACTAGAATGTCAAGCCTGGTCCAGGGCCTGATTTGAAGTCCCAGCAGTGGACAAAATAACAAGCTTACCTTTTTTAAACATAGGATCTCTATTTACATACAGGTATGGTATGCATCTTGCTTTCAATGTAGTTATTTTTTAAATTTTGAGTCATATTCATGGATGTATTGTGTATTTTATTGAGTATTGTAGCAGGTATATCTGTGTTGCCATGGATGGCAACCTATTCTAATGGCTACAGAGTTGCCTATATAGCATTCTCCATCCTTGATGAGGCCCAGGACTTTCACAGGACTAGAAAACAGCTGTAAGGATTGGTTTCTTACATCAGGATGAACCTTTTGACATTGCTGGGAGTTGAACTCTGGGCCTGACAGACCCAACTTTCTAATGGGTCCATATGAACACACCAGATTTTGAGCTACTAAGGATCTAGGTCCTACCCAGGATCTGAGATTATGCTCGGGGTGGGGTTTGTGCACCATATTCATCCATTCATAAGCTGAAGCTATTATGCTAATAAATACCTATTTGTATAGAGAAATGTGGCAAGCTGTGTTGGAATCCTATCTACCATGTGACTACCAATTCTGGGATCTTTCCCAATGCTTCAATTTCCTGAATGTAATTATTATTGTCACATTTCGTGAAGACTTAATTAAACATAATTGTTGTGCCAGAAGTCTTGCCTAGCATTTCCTATGTGAATCATGCATGAACTTCTCAACTCTTCCCTAGGCCTGAATTCAAGCACCAGCCCGAATACTGTAACATTTATAGACATTTTAAATATGTGATTCATATTTACATCCATATATTCAGTCTGTATGGTGTTTCTTGAAGTGATTCATTATATATTATTATTGATTGATTGAATTAACATTTATTTTATGGACTGTGAGTGCACCTATATCATTTATTACATTTATTCCAATCTATTCCGTAGCATGGAGCTTTGCACACATATTATGTACATGATATCTCACACCCAGCACTTGCACACAAATGGAAAACAGGTGTCTCACTTGGAATCTTACTCCAAGATGAAATTTTTGGCAGTGCTGGTACCTGAACTGAGGGCCTAGAAGTCCCAATTCATGAATGGGTGAGTGTAAGCATGGCATCCCCTAGTCCATTCAGGTGCCAAGTGGATCCCAGGACCTAGGATGGAGTCACAGGTTTGGCCAAAATAGCAGTACCTTTCTATTCAGACAATGGTATAAAGATAAATATATATTTAGATATTTTGATACTGCCAATGATGACTATGTGGAATGAAATGACATATACTACATTCGTACAGATTCTCAGGTCTTTAGTGAGCACTCCATTTAATGAATAGTATTCTTTTAATACATAATAAACTATGAATTAAAATCAATCAGTGTTCTGTAATTATTGGGTCTAAATTTATACTAGACTGATTGATGAACTACTCAGCCAAACATGACATTGATCACATTTCTCTGGCGTTCCTATGGACAAGCAATAGTTTCTTAGGCTCTTCAGCCCTTTGTAAGTAGCATGACTGGGATTGAAACTCAGGGTCTAGGTGTTCAGGTTGGCCAATGGCTTCGCTGACAGCACGTCAGCCTTCAGCAATGCCAGGTGACCTACAGGTTGCAGCAGTGTCATTTGTACCAAGGATGGTCACCATGAAATGAAGGAAAACCAAGAAACTGCCATCCGTAGGTGGTTCCTGGATTTTTTTTTGGTGCCGTTTTCATTTTGTTTTCCTGTCAGCCCCTGAAACCTCGTATCCCAGGATGGGCTGTGCGTCCAGAGGCTGCACCATCCAAATCTAGATTGATGTTACCTGAGGCAGAGTTGCCACAATATGAGTTCAAGCCCAGTGCTGGGCAAAAATAAATAAATAAATAAATAAATAAATAAATAAATAATTTTAAAAATATTAAAAATAGCCTGGCACCAGCTACGGTTCACGCCTGTAATCTTAGCTAATCAAGACGCTGAAATCTGAACATCACGGTTCAAAGCCAGCCAGGGCAGGAAAGTCTGTGAGACATTTATCTCTAATAAACCACTAGAAAAACAGAATTATAGCACTCACCTTGAGCTGAAGAGCACAAGGTCAGCTCCCAAGGCCAGAGTTCAAGTCCCATGATATATATATACATACATACATACATATATACATGCATACAATACTAATGAAACTCCCTGGCTTGCAATTCATGCCCTTTTTTTCTGCCAGGCCTGGGAATTGAACTCATAGTCTGGGTAACTTTAATTCACAGGGGGGATGGGGAAACTCACCCTCTTGGAAAACAAGCAATTCAGGCCTGTTCCCTGGGCCTGAATTGATTCCCCAGCCCTGTTAATGTAATATTCATCCACATTTGAAGTAATGATTTATATCTACATAATTATGTTTATTGCAATTTGCTTTGAGTGTATTTATTTTATTTTTTGTATTATTCATTCATTATTTTATTGACTATTATTACACTTATAACATGTATTAAATTGATTACATCTTAAGAGAACTATACAGATTTGCATATGTATTATATATCTTACTTCAGACCAAGGACATTCATTAAAATTCTATAGTAGATCATCCCATGCTTAGAAAAACAGAAAGAATACATCAATCAAATTAATTTATCCCCAGGCACCCCAGTGGCTCACATCTGTAATCCCAGCTACTCAGGAAGTGAGAACTGGAAGATGAAGTTTCAAAGCCAATCCAGGCAGCAAAGCCTGAGAGATGTAATCTCCAATTAACTGGCCAAAAGCCAGTCTACAGGTATTGCTGAAGTGGTAGAAAATCAGCTCTTTCTTGGTTAAGCCAAGAAAGAGCAAGCTGAGTTCAAGTGCGAGGAGAGGGGGGTAGGGGGATAAAGGGAAGAGAAATCCTCTAAAAACAGAGAACAAAACAACAGTACACAAATCCCACCTAATTTATGGTACCAACAAACTGAAAAAAAATCAAACTTGTGCATTTGTATAATTTTACATGAGCACATATGTTCTTAGGTATAATTCAAAGCTATGTTTTTAATAATATGTGTATATATATATATTTATAATGTATATATATATATATATGTAAATAAACTAAGAAACCAGCCAATGAACAAATACTTCTGAATTAGTGCCTTAACTATGGCATTATAAATTATTTGTACAAAATGTATGTTCGAAGTTTCTTTCTTTAGAATCAATCTTAAAATGTTTGTTCATGGACCAGGCATCAGTGGCTCACACCTATAATCCTAGTTACTCAGGAGGCTGAGAGCTGAGGATGGCGGTTCAAGGCGAGACCCCGGGAGACTCTTACCTTCAATAAACCACTAGAAAACCGGAAGTGGAGGTGTGGCTCAAGCTGTAGAGTGATCGCAAAGAGCTGAAGAGCGCAGGGATAATGCCCAATCTCAGAGTTCAAGCCCCACCACCGACAAAAAAAAAAAAAAAAAAAAAAAAAAGGAAAGACGTTTGTTCATACAAAATGCTAACATTCTGAGCTTTAGGAAACTTTTCTTCCAAGGTCTTATGCTCTTTAGGCAAATATTCCACTACTGAGCTACATCTTAGTACCAATGTTTTTGTTTTTCATTTTAGAATCCAGTTTATTCCCAAAATGCTTACAAGTACCTACTGCCCTCACAGAAGTGAGTGTTTATTCAGAAACTCAAACTTTGGTGATATGAGGACTCCCTTAGTTTATTTTGTGGTAGGCACTGAGGAAAACTCACAGTACACAATTGCAAACATTTTATAATTATAAAAATAACTCTAAATAGAAATATTATCAACTGCTGGGCACGGGTGGTTCACACCTATAATCCTAGCTACTCAGGAGGCTGAGATTTGAGGAAGGAGACTCAAGGCCAGCCAGGGAGGAAAGTCTGTGAGATTCTTATCTACAATAAACCTCTAGAAAACTGGAAGTGGTGATGTGGCTCAAGTGCTTGAGCATTTGCCTTGAGCTGAAGAGCACAGCGACAACACCCAAGTGAAGAGTTCAAGCCCCACGACCGACAAAAAATTACAAAAAATAGAAAAAATAAGAAATGACATCAACTGTCCCAACCTCCTAGGGAGAAATGATATCCTCATTTTCATTCTCACTCTTCATGGCAGATGGTCAAAAACACCAATTTGCTATGCTGAAATGTAAAAGTTTACACCCCCTTTAAAAAAAAAAACTCTCATGTTATAAAATAAAAATGTTTCAAATAAAGGCAAAGTGAACTTTAAAAAAATATTAAAAATGCTAATGAAACTACTTGGCTTGGAATGTGCGATTTTTTATCTGTGAGGCCTGGGATTTGAACTTAGGGACTGGGTAACTATGTTGCACTGTGGGGGAAGGGGAAGCTCACTATGCTTAAAGACCAGATATTCAGGCCTGTTCCCTAGGCCTGAATTCATGCCCCAGTCATACTCCTTATATATATTTTAAAGATAGGATTGAACTTCCATGTACATGTTCAGTCTATATCATGTTTGGTGTGGTTATTCATTGTATTTGTTGTTTTATTCATTTACTTACCAATTATTTTACCGACTGTGAGGACACCTATACATGTATGACACTGTGTACATACTATCACATTGCATCTAGATTTGTAGACTTGTTATAGAGAAAGGACATACAACCATCCAAGAAAAGTCCAAAAAATATGATCGATCTATTCAACATTTGGAAGACACCATCAGAAGGCCTAATCTGAGGATAATGGGTGTAGAGGAGCACCTAGAAACAGAAGTTAATGGTCTAGGAAATTTGTTTAAAAGGATCTTAGCAGAGAACTTCCCAAACATGCAAAAAGATAGGCCTATTCAGATCCAAGAAACTTTTAGAACTCCAGATAGACCAGACCAGAACATGACAACCCAGCATCACATTATAATCCTCACAGGATCAATTCAGACCAAGGAAAAGAACCTTAAAGCTGTCAAGGAGAAAAGATCAATCATCTATAAACGGAAACCAGTTAGAATCACCTCAGATTTCTCATCAGTGACAATCAAAGCAAGAGGAGTCTGGAATGATGTATGCCATGCCGTAAAGACAAACAACAATCACCCAAGAAAACTGTACTCAGCTAAACTCTCCTTCATAAAGGAAGGTTAAATAAAAACCTTCCATAGCAAAGAAAAAATGAAACAATAAATCTCCACCAAACCAACCCTACAAAAGATTCTTAAAGATGTCCTACTCATAGAAAACCAACAAGACCACAAAAAAGGCCAAGAAACCACCACCAAACTGAGAATCCAAGAAACATAGAAAGAACCCAGTTGCCACAGCCCCCAAGAAGGTGGATAAAATGGCAGAAACTCCCAAATATTTCTCAGTTCTCTCTCTCAACATTAACGGAATTAACTCTCCAATTAAGAGACATAGACTGTCTAGTTGGATTAAAAAGCACGAACCTTCTATCTGCTGCCTTCAGGAGTCACATCTTGCCCATAAAAACAAACGCATTTTCAATGTGAAAGGTTGAAACAAAATCTACAAAGCAAATGCCCCCCAAAACAGGCACGATTTGCAATCCTAATATCAGATAAAATAGAATTCAATTTAAAATTAGTGAGAACAGATAAAGAAGGTTGCTACATACTAATTAATGTGTCTCTCCTTCAGAGGATATTACAATTCTAAATATGTATTCAACAAACAACAGAGCACCCAAATTTATCCAAGAAACGAAAATTTCCCTCAAATACCACATATATCCAAAGACATTAATTGTTGGGGACGTTAACACATCACTGTCCCCACTAGATAGATCAACTTGGCAAAAACACAACGAAGATCCTACATATCTAAACAACTACATAGATCAACTAGATTTAACAGACATCTACTGAAGATTTCACCCAGAAGCATCAGAATACATGTTTTTCTCAGCAGCATATGGAACATTTTCCAAAATAGACCACATTTTAGGCCACAAAGCAAACTTGTCCAAATTCAGATACATTGAAGTTATACCTTCCATTCTCTCAGACCACAAGGGATTAAAAGTAGGACTCCACACCAAAAGCCACTAAAGAAAGTTCTGTAATACATGGTGGCTGAACAAGACACTGCTGAATCACGATTGCATCATGGAAGAGATTAGAAATGAAATTCAAATGTTCATGATATTCAACAAAAATGAGCACACAAATTACCAACTCCTCTGGGACACAGCAAAGGCAGTACTCAGAGGCAAGTTAATAGCTCTGAGTTCCTACATCAACATATTGGAGAGATCTGAAACCAACAATTTAATGAGACATCTGAGCCTCCTTGAAAAAGAGAAGCAGGATAAACCCCAACCCAATGGACAGAAAGAAATAATTAAAATTAAATCAGAATTAAATCAATTAGAATCAAAAAAGCCATAGAAAGAATCAACATACCAAAGAGTTGGTTCTTCGAAAAAACTAACAAAATTGACAGACCCTTAGCAAATCTTATCAGAAAAAGAAAAGAACATACCAAAATAAAGAAACTCAGAAATGAGAATGGAAACATCACCAGAGAAACAACCAAGATTCAGAACATTATAAGGAAATACTTCTCAAAACTTTATGCTAATAAGATTGAGAACTTGACAGAAATGGACCTTTTCATAGCAAATACTGACATGGCAAAACTAAACCAAGATGAGTTAAATCACCTTAAGTGGCCCATATCAAGCATTGAAATATAAACAGTAATAAGGGATCTCTCTTCTAACAAAAGCCCAGGTCCAGATGGCTTCACAGCGGAATTCTACCAGGTCTTCAAAGCAGGACTCACACTAATACCCCTCCAACTCTTCAATGAAATTGAAAGAGAAAGTTCAATATGGAACTCATTCTATGAAGTCATCATAACCCTCATCCCAAAACCAGGCAGGATCTTATCAAAGAAAAAGGACCATAGACCCATTTCTTGGATGAACATTCATGGAAAGCTTCTCAACAAAATTTTGGCCAATCGACATCAACAATTCATCGAAAAAATCATACACCAAGATAAAACAGGATTATTTCAGGGACGCAAAACTGGTTCAATATACGGAAATCAATTGGTATAATTCATCACATCAACAGGAGCAGGGATAAGAACCACATGGTTACCTCAATAGATGCAGAAAAAGCATTCGACAAGATCCAACACCCCTTTATGATGAAGGTTCTTGAAAAATTAGGAATCCATGGAACATTCCTCAATACAATAAAGGCTATATATGACAAAACAAACAACCAGCATTCTATTTAATGGTGAAAAACTAAAGCTATTTCCTCTTAACGCAGGAATGAGACAAGGACGTCCACTCTCTCCACTTCTCTTCAATCTAGTATTTGAATGCCTAGCTACAAATAAGACTAGATGCAAACATAAAGGGGATCCAAATAGGGAAAGAAGAAGTAAAACTCTCCCTCTTTGCCGATGACATGATATTGTGTTTAAAGAATCCCGCAGACACCACTCCTAAATTAATCAAGCTGATTCAAAAATTTGGCAAATAGCAGGGTATAAAATTAACCCTCAAAAATCAATGGCTTTTCTGTATGCCAACAATGAAAAAAGTGAGGCTGAAATTCGGAAAGCAACTCCATTCGTAATAGCCACACAAAAAATAAAATACCTAGGAATTAACTTAACCAAGGAAGTGAAGGATATCTATGCTGAAAGCTTTGAAAACCTGAAAAAGGAAGTCAAAACAGAACTTAGAAAGTGGCAAAAAATCCCATGCTCCTGGATTTGAAAGATCAACATATTGAAAATGACCATAGTTCAGATTTGAAAGATCAACATCGTGAAAATGGCCATACTTCCGAAGGCTATCTCCAAATTCAATGTAATATCTATCAATATTCCAAACTCATTCTTCAAGAAATTAGAAGAGGCAATCCAAAAATACATATGGTACAGTAAAAGACCCCAAATAGCAAAAACAGTCCTCAACAGAAAGAACAGGGCTGGAGGAATAGCAATACCAAATTTCAAACTCTACTACAAAGCCATAGTAAGCAAAACAGCATTCTACTGGCACAAGAACAGACCTCAGGACCAATGGAACTGAATTGAAAACCCAGAAATGAACACACAGACCTATAGCCAACTAATCTTCTATAACGGAGCTTAAAATATAGAATGGAAGAAAGACAGCCTCTTCAGTATATGGTGCTGGCAAAATTGGTTAAGTACTTGTAGAGAATGAAAGCTAGATTCTTATATATCATTCTGAACCAGAATCAACTCCAAATTGATCAAAGACCTCAGAGTCAAAGCAGACACTCTGAAAACATTACAGGATGGAATAGGAGAAACCCTAGGTCTTCTTGGCACAGGGCGAAATTTTCTTAATTGAGACCTAGAAACACAACAAATCAAAGAAAGATTGAACAAATGGGATTGGACAGAATTGCAGAGCTTCTGCATGACCAAGTACATAGCTAGCAAGATCAATAGAAAGCCCACAGATTGGGAGAAGATCTTCACTAGCCATACAACCGACAAGGGTCTCATATCTAAAATATACATGGAACTTAAGGAATTAAATCGCCAATAACAAATCTCCAAAGAAACAACTGCCCAATAAATAAGTGGGCTAAAGACTTACAGAGAAACTTCTCTGAAGAGTTAAGAAGGATTGCCAATAGACACATAAGAAATGCTCAACCTCTCTAGCCATAAAAGTAATGCAAATCAAAACAGCATAGAGATACAACCTCACCCCAGTTAGAATGGCAATAATCAAGATCTGTAATAACAACAGATGCTTGAGGGGATGCGGAGAGAAGTGAACATTGGTGGCAGTATAAACTTGTTCAACCACTTTGGAAAGCAATATGGAGTTTCCTCAAAAGACTCCATATAGAGCTCCGCTATTTGCCAGCAATCCCGCTTTTGGGCATTTACCCAAATGATCACAAACAAGACCACACTAAAGCTACCAGCACAACTATGTTTATTATTGCAGCATTATTTACCATAAGTAAGATATGGAACCAACCCAAATGCCTCTCAGTAGATGAATGGATCAAGAAAATGTGGTATATATACACAATGGAATTATATGCCTCCATCAGAAATAATTACATCACTCCATTTGTTAGGAAATGGAAAGGCTTGGAAAAAATTATATTAAGTGTACTTGTTAGATTGGTAGTTAAATAAATAATACTATTGTTAATATTAATTTTAATGCAATTTCAGGGAACTCTCCTGTCTCTGACCTCCTAACACTTGTATTTTGGGATTTGTCTGTGGATATCTAGGATTTAGCAGGACTCAAAATAAACCAAGATCTTGCCCTTGTAGTTGTAACTCCTTTATGTGGTATTCTCACAATTAAAAAAAATAAAATAAGCCAAGAATATTTGAATTCTACTACTAAGGTTTAATTTTATATCTCTACTGATCTTTCTCTTAAGTGTGTTGGAGAAATCAAAGCTGAAATTAACTTGGACTTTTGTGGTGGATGTAAATGTCTTAACTACCATCTCTGGTAGTAGGTACCATTAAATTTCAATTAGCCATCAGAGGCTCAAGCCTGTAATCCTAGGTACTCAGGAGGCTGAGATCTGAGGATCGTTATTTAAAACCAGCTCAGATAGGAAAATCCATGGGACTCTTATTCCAATTGACTGCCAAAAAAAGCTAGAGGTGGAGATGTGTCTCAAGTGGTAGAGTGCTAGCCTTGAGGGACAAAGCCCAGGTTCTGAGTTCAAGCCTAGATACTGACCATCAATTAACAAATTCAGAGGTTCCACTGTGAATGCTATATTTTTTTAGAGACTGAAGTATTTTATTTCGCATAGTCTTTCAAACATCAGCATCTCTAATGGAGAATCATTCCAGATCCTTCTTTTCCACTTGAATAATTGTTATTCTCCAGGAGTAGAGTGGGCAAGAAGCTTGGAGATCAAGAGCTCAGACATTAAATTGGCTAAAAAGAGATCAAATTAAAATTTATTCTTTGGTTGCAAATACCGCATTTTTGGTATGTGTTTGCTAGCCCTGGCACTTGAACTGAGGGCCTGGGTGCTGTTCCTGAGCTTTTGTGTCCAAGACTATTGCTCTACCACTTGAACCACAACTCTAAAAAAAATTCGGGATTATTGGTGGTTAATTGGAGGAAAGAGTCTCACAGACATTCTGGACCTGGGTGGCTTCAAACTAGAATGCTGAGTAGCCAGGATTACAGGTATATGCCATCAGCATCTGGCCCAAATACCACTTATAACGTTAAAAGTCAAGGGTTAACATCTATCTCTGACAGATGTACAATGTTTTACTCCTCACTGAATGAATGTTCCTTGGAACAGTATTGTATCAAATGGAGTGGATTCAAGTTAGGTCTTGAACACCAACAATCTGTTTTAGTGGAAGTGGCCTTGTTTTTGTACACCCTATTTGGCCATAGGTGTGGATTGTAGAAAAAAAGACAATTCAATAAAAACAAATTCAAATAGTCTGAGACACTTGCACAAGTTCTGGACATCACTTCCTCATGGGCTGCTTTTCTGCAGGCCCAATATTTGATCTGAAAAGAAACTTGGAATTACAAAAGTTAAAACCCAAAGTCTAGTAACCTCTAAAAGGCCTGTGTAACTCCTTGGTCCTCATGTCGGATACTGTGACTTAGTGGGAAAGGCAAAGGGCAGATTTCTAGCTATTGCAGACTTCTCCCTTAGTGAATAATAAGTTACCACCTCTGGTCCTGGTTCCAGCACAGACTTGGCTCAGGTCTGTGAACCCGAGTCTAGACGTTTGAATATCCATAGTGTGAATGGAAATTTGGCCTCCTACTAAGATAGCATTTTGAGGGACTTGGATAACTGTGGGCAAGTCTCTTTTTCAATAGCCTGTTCTTTGTGCACATTTGGTTTAGATGCAGGGATACATAACTAACTGGTCACAGTGGTCACCCCAGGGTAGAGCAAGAGAAACAGAGTAGAGGGACAGTGATCAAGCTCACGCCATCTGCCATTTTATGCTGCTTTAATTGACATGTTCTTCATGTATTTTAGTAATTCAAGAATAAAAATTAACATTACATATAGATTTTCAATTGCCTCTTTTTTTCTGACAAAAAGTAAAAGTAAAAATGAATTCAAATAGAAAGGCAGTATAATAAGAGCAGGGAAAAGGAATGGAGCAATGATCATGGGCAGCTCCTGAAGTCTAATCTGGAGGTTTTATTTACCAACATCGGGGAATAAAATGAAACTATGTAACAAGACAGGCCTGCCTGCTTTTGCTCAGCAACAAAGCAGCCCTGTCTGCTTTACTTAGCAACACAGGAGCCCTGCCTGTCTTCCCTCATTTATGCCAGAGTCAAAGGGGTCAATAGACCATGACTAAGGGAGGAAATTAGAGCTGTCATTGAAAGATCAAAAAGAACAAGCCCTGGATATGTCTGGAAACCTATAAAGCATCTGAAGCCTTAAAACTTATGCCTTTCAGAGACCAGTCTTTCACCGAAAGTAAATATTCAGAGAGAAAGCCAAGATGTGCTATGAGGTCTGTAGATTCCCTTACTCAGAGAACACACAGACATCCCAATGACAGAATCATCCCTGCCAACAATAGAACTTCCTAGTGAGGCTCAGGAAATAAAAGACACATTAAACTTTTCTCACTGCCAGAAACCAGCACACACTCTGAGAGCACCAAGACAATACGGGACGGAGGGCTCGGCCCTATTGCAAACAATGGATGAAGCTCAGAGGCCCACACCTAATCTCATGATGTACTCAGACTTCCTAAAGGTCCAACAGCTTCCAGATGATGTCTACAGCCCGTCAAAAAGATCTGTGATGCCTGGCTCTAAAGCCCTCCCTGTGTTTAGGGGACCCATGAGCTCAGCTTCTGCTCCTGAACCTGCCCATGTATTCTGTAAAGAGCCCAGAGAAACCCTTGGCATTTGTTGTGCCCCAGAATTCAGGACACAGTGAGGCTTCTGCAGCTCCCAGCCTTGCTTCAAGCATAGCCACCAACAAGGGAACACCCCCAGGATCCTCCACAGACATCTGATGTATAATAAAAAGAGGCTGTGCTTGGGCTGGCACAGTCACCAGTCAGCAGTCCAGGCAAAAGGGCATCTGCTAAGGACACCCCAAGTAGCTGTGGGGCTCTGACATCAAGCCAGAAGCAGGAAGGTGCACCCATGCAGGCTGCCTTTGAGAAGCTCCTCTTCCAAGTGCAGGCCTGCCTGGTGGCCTTTGAAGCAGAATATGACACTGTAAAATTTCACAGCACATTAGAAGAACCCAACAAACAATGTCCCTGTGCTCAGAGACCTAACCAAGGCAGGAAATAAGAGAGAGAGAGAGAAAGAGAGAGAGAGAGAGAGAGAGAGAGAGAGAGAGAGAGAGAGAGAGAGAGAGAGAGAGAGAAAGGAGAGAGAGAGGAAGAGAGAGAGAGAGAAAGAGAGAGAGAGGCTATCTGTGCTTAATGCCTATTTCAATATCCTTGGCGAGTAATGCATATTTTTATCAAGAAATAAAGAGGAAAACTTCAAACACTAACTCTGATGGAGTAGCTAGGATCAATCTAAACTTTCTACCATAAACAATCACAAAAGTGGAAACTATGTGAAATATATGTATATAAATGTATATATAATATATACATGTAGGCATATATATGTATATTCACATATACAGTGTGAATATATAATGTATAATATATATATATATATATATATATATATATATATATATATACAGAGAGAAAAATATAAATACATTGTATTTGAAGGAAAAAAACCAATACCTTCCCAATTTTTATTGAAAGCATGAACCCTTCCATGCAGAAATCTATCAGCTCAAAAAAGTCAATTAACATAATTACACAGGTCCACATTAAGACACATTCTAATTAAACAAAAACAGAAAACCTCCCATAGCCAAAAGACACAACTCATCACACAAGTAATCTTCAATTATATTAAGACAAATTTCTCATCAGAAACTAGATTCACTATTAGATAGCAAGGGCAACAAATTTAAAGTGTTAAAAGGACATATCTAAAACCCAACTTTCTAACAAACATACTTCCTCCAAATGTAAGAGATGAGCTAAGTACCTACCGATGGCTCTGGCCTATAATCCTGACTACTCAGGAAGGTGAATTGTGAGGGTGATGGCTCAAAGCCACCCTGGAACTTGTCCCCTCAGGAGGAAGTTGTAGGACACAGCTGTCCTTGAGAAGGACGGAGGCCTTTGTGCAGTGCTATTGCTGGAAAAAGACATTGGATAAGGTGGCCATCAATAATGGAGGCTATCGGGCTGGGAAGATGGCTCAGTGGTAGAATGCTTGCCTTGCATGCATGAGGCCCTGGGTTCGATTCCTCAGCACCACGTAAGAAAAAAGAAAAAAGCCGGAAATGGCGCTGTGGCTCCAGTAGTAGAGTGCTAGCCTTGAGCTAAAGAGCTGAGGGACAGCGCCCAGGCCCAGAGTTCAGGCCCCATGACCGGACCCAAAAAAAAAAAAAAGAATAATGGAAGCTATCAGCTAGTGTCACCAGAGAAGTAATTTATAAGATTCAGTAGTCCTCTAGAAAGTCAGAGGATTTTGACCACTGTTCTAGTGGTTTCAGAAATGCCACGAGAATGACCAGAGCAACCTCAAGCCACATGGATTCCTTAGCAACAGTCTTTGAGGTCTAAGAGCTAGAATGTCAATGCTAGCAGGCTGTGATTGGTCCACTATTTCTCTGACCTCACTGGACCAGACGCTGATTGGTCCATTTCTTCTATGACATCACTATGCCTGGTTGTTATTGCTCCCTTGTGTGAGGTCATGAAGGATATATAGGAAGCCACTGTGCTCCAACCTATGTCAGTTAACAGAGCTTGGAGCTCTTGCTTGATGACCCGCTGGACTTAATCAAAGTTAAGTGATTTTTTTGGTAGTGGGAATGGGCTGTTATTTGGATTTTGGTATTTCTTTTTACTCTTTCTGGGTTTTCCTTTATTTTATTTATTTTACTTAGACTTGCTACCTGCCATTGTAGCAGAAGGATGGAAGTACAGAAAGAAGCAAACTCAAGCCCCTTAAAAGAGGAGATCCTCAAACAATACCAGAAGAAAGAACTCTTCGACACAGGTACCTATGGAAAAGTGAAGCTGGCCCATTCCCTCCTCACAGACAAGGATGTGGCATTTAAAACACTCTGGAAGTGAGAGTCCTCATCATTGGATAAAGAATGAGGTGGACATTTTTAAGAAGGTATGGCACAAACACATCATCAGTTTGTACCAGGTAATGGAGAAGGAAGAATATGTGTATCTCATCATGGAACTGGCCACTAGGGGATACCTTCTGGGGTGGATCTGAAAATTCTGCCGCCTATATGAGGATGAAGCCAGGGGGCTTGTCACACATGTAAGTGCTGTTCACTACTTACACCAAACAAAATCATACATGAAGACCGTAAGTCCAACAATATCCTTTTGGACAAAAAAGACAATATCAAGGCCAGTGGATTTGTTCTGAGCATCTGGTTCACCCTGGGCAGTTGCTAATGAATGTATGTGGTGCAGTGCTATTCTATCCCCCTGAAATGTTCTTGGAAGAAATAATGGCCTGGTGCAGGTGTCTCATGCCTGTAATCCTAGCTATTCAGGAGACCGATATCTGAGGATCATGGTTCAAAGCCAGCCCGAATGGCTCTACCCTCTGAGCAGACTCAAACTGATACCAAAGACTAATTTGAGTAGGAAATGGAATAGGATAGAGTTGGCTAGCAAAATAGCTATCATTCTTCTCAGAACAAGCTGCTGAATGTGGGCCCAGATGAATAGGTTTATAAAATGTGAGGTGTGCATAAATTATGACTCATCCACAAAAAGCTGCAATTAATATATTTCTGTCATGGATGGACACAAAATTATCTATTTATGTGAAATATATTGACTAAACAATTTCATAAGGGAAAAGGGGAAGATTAAAAGTTTCTGGGCCTGGGGTCCGGTGGCTCACACCTGTAATCCTAACTATTCAGGAGGCTGAGATCTGAGGATCACAGTTGAAAGCCAGCCCGGGCAGGAAAGTATGTGAGAATATTATCTCCAATAAAACACTAGAAAACCGGAAGTGGCGCTGTAGCTCAAGCGGTAGAGAACTCACCTTGAGATGAAGAGCAGAGAGACAGTGCCCAACCCAGAGTTCAAGCCCCATGATGGACCAAAAACAAATAAAACCAAACAAAAGTTTCTGGTGCAGGTCATTGTGTGGATTCCATCAGTATTGAAAAGAAAGTTCACAAGCAGAGATAATGGTTTAAAAGTAGTGTGGATATCATTGATGTCACTGAATTTTATACATAGCAAGCATGAGGCCCTGTGTTCAAACCCCTGCACTTCCAAAAAAATGTTAAATCTTCCTTCTTTTACCTACCTTAATTGATAGGTGCTCTTCTACTCTTATGATTGTATTGCTCAGAGGTTCTCTGGTGGATGTTTATTCATGCTTTTACACATAATCCGTTATTTGGATATTGGATATTGATGTTGAGTTTTAAAGTGTAATTTGTGTGTTAAAGTAAAGGCAAAGCCTGTATTTCTAACTCCAGAGGCTAAAGCAGGAAGATCCCTATTCAGTCAAGGTTGCATAGGGAGGTCCTTCCTAAATCCCCATGCTATTGCTGAAACTGGAGGGACAATTATTTGTAAGCAATTTCAACTGAGAGATAAGTTTCTGATCATATTAGATCTTGGTCATGTCAGTTTGGATTTAATATTTACATGAATTAAAAAAAAATCCTTTCCCCTTACTCTCAGTATGTCATTTTGAAACTTTGTAGTATGTTCTCATTTGCTGCACTTAAAAAATAACTGTTTTCCTTGTTCATATTATACATGATTTTTTCTGTATTACAATTTATTATTTATTTTTGAAATTTTTATGTTTTTTTCTCCATCTAGGGACTGGCCACTGTCTCAGAGATTTTGCTCAGTTCTGCCAATTGAGCCATACCTCAACTTCCAGCTTCTTTCTTTTTGAAGAGTCTCATATGAACCCCAGCACTACTAAGGAGGCTGAAATCTGAGGATCTTGGTTTGAAGCCAGTATGAGCAGCAAAGTCTGAGGGTTTTGTTTATTATTTTGCCATTGGTTGTGGGCCTGAAAACCAGTCTTTGGCGATGTCCATCAGCATTCCAGCTTAAGGTTAGTGCTCTATCAATTCAGCTGCAGCAACATTTTTGCCTTTTCCTGCTTATGTGGTTCTGAGGAATCAAACCCAGGTCCTCATGCATGCAAAGCTAGCACCCTACCACTGAGCCAAATTCACAGATGAAGTATGAGATTCTTATCTCCAATTAATTACCAAAAAGCTGGGGGTTGTAGTACTCTAGACTTGAGTAAAACAAGGCAAGTTCAACCCTTAG